>NC_081136.1:31461842-31659342 GCF_958295425.1 Solea solea | reverse complement strand
TCAGCTCAGTCGAACGTGTCAAATGCTTAAAGTCTCTCTCATAAACAGCAGCAAGATTTAAAAAAGCATCGAGACAAAGATGAGTCATCAGGGACTGAATGTGCTGCCAAATTATTTTTTACTCATCAGATGTTCTCGCGCCTTTTGGAATAATTACAACCGAGTCCAAATTTAGGACACGTGTCGTCCGTTTTTTTGCGGTTTTCTGACCGTCGCTACGGAGATAAACGAGCCGCACCGAAACCGAATCCTGTCCAAGTTCAAGTCCACACACACATCGCGTTCATAAACCATCCAAACAGCTATAAATAGCAGAATTTCTCTGTCGTCGTTCTGCATGCAGTGGAAGATGTTTGGGCTTTATCTCCTCCACAGCAGCCAGTGCGTGTGTGTGTGTGTGTGTGTGTGTGTGCGCGTGCAAAAGAGATGATGACAAACAGGGTGGGGGGGGGGGGGGGGGTTATACGACGATAACTATAACCAACCTGTGAATAATTCATCTGTGAGGGAAAAGTACAGTGTCTGAATTAAACATCATAACACTTAGCACATGACCCAGAATGAGGGACAAAGGAGGAAATAGAAGATGTTTACACACTTTAAAAGACCTTATACCTAAAGTTAAAGACGACATATCGAGGTCACCAGAGAAGAGTTGTCCATAAAGGTTTGTGTTCACCTGTGTTGCGTGTGTGTGTGTGTGTGTGTGTGTGTGTGTGTGTGTTTACTGCTTCGCCTCTGTGTGTGTGTTTGAGTATGCTCCTCGTGCAGATCTGCTTGTACACGTCTGAGCATGCTAATTTCTCCAGGGAGGGGATCAGGAGACCAGTGTAGTTTGGCCGGCAGAGCTCAGGAGCACCAGGGGGGTAAACAGGGGGATCAGGCCCAGCCACAGTGGCTTCTCCTTGGGCTTCGTAATCAGGGACTCAGGCTCTCCCAGTGTTTTTGGTCCAGTGCCAAACGAGGCCAGCCAGCGTTTTTTTTTTCTACCATGTCCCTTTTTCCGGAGCTCGTCAGGGCTTGATTGTTTGTTTGTTTGTTTGTTTGTTTGTTTGTTTGTTTGTGTAGAGCCTCTACTGTACTCCTCACGAGTCCAACCACTTTTGTAGGGCAGCAGCTTTCCTTTATGAAATTAGCTGCATGGTTAAGCTGGTAAATACAAATAAATGTTGTGATTCTTCTTGACAGATATTCACAGCCAACATGCAGATACATCCAAAACTAAAATATGTTCTCATCTGCAGAGCAACATATTTGAGCTGTTGAATTCCTGTAGCACTGCAGTGTTGCATCCTGGTTCTTATTGTCTTTATTAAATAATTGCACTGGCTTTTGACTTGAATATTACTACGGAGAATTGCAGTTTTGATTATGTGGTCATTAATTGTGCAGACATAAACATACTTTAAGGCTAAA
The DNA here is from genome assembly GCF_958295425.1 of Solea solea. Lineage (NCBI taxonomy): Eukaryota > Metazoa > Chordata > Actinopteri > Pleuronectiformes > Soleidae > Solea > Solea solea. Next base: position 31,657,926 of record NC_081136.1, on the reverse strand, counting down.
ATTTAAATTAACTGTGATATATCAAGTAACTGTAAGTTGTACAAAACAAGGAGTTGGCATTTAATGCGATAGTGTCCACAACACTTACAATCACAACTACACAATTTACATATTTTGCTAATTAACAGTTTTTGAACAAAAATGAAACTTAAATTTAAATTCAGTTGTAAAAAATGTCAACTAAATTGATAAAAACAAACATACATAACATACATTATAATTGTATCTAAAACAGTCTCTGCTTTGACAAATTATGTAAATAACACAAGAAATTTAAGATTTTCATTTGGTTTCAATACATTTATTTAGGGCTGAAACAATTACTCGATTATTAAGCGATTACTGAATTCATATTCAACTATTTTGATCATCGACGAATCGCTTTGAGTGTTTTTTTGTTTTTCAAGTTTAAAAACAAATACTTTCAGTTTTCTTTGTTCCAAATAACAAAGAAATAATTCAAACTAAATCTTTTTGGTTTGTGACACTTGATAACGTGATGATTTTCAGGTTCGAGAAACACTGATCAACAATTTCTGACATTTTATGGATCGAACAAGTACTTGATGATGAAGTGATTATGAAAATAGTATGTATTTACAGTGCAGAGAAGAAGTTATAATACAATATAATATACTTATTTACAGACAAGAACTGAAGAACATGTGTGTTTTTATTCCTTGTTTCAGGTGAAAATGTGGGAAACAAAACTCACTGTTGCAACTATACGCCGACAGTTTAGAGACAAAGGAAAGCGTGACGGCAGTTTTTAAGTGCATTAAAAGAGAGGAATTAAGAGAAGGAGAAAAGATCTCTGTGACTGATGGAGAGAAAAGCATGAGCGAGAGATTGACAAGAGGAGGAGGAGCACGCGGGAACAAAGCAGGGAGACGCAGAGAAGCAGATGGTGATAAAGGGCAGAGACAAGTGTGAGAAGGAGGGAGGAAGAGACGGAACGAGCAGGGAGGAGAAGTATAGACAAGATATATTTAGAGAGAGAGTTTTAGCCTCCCAGCTAGAGGCATGACTCATCTTCTGCCAGCTGACAGAAGGATGGATGGATGGAAGGAGGGAGGGAGGGAGGGAGGGAGGGAGGGACGAGATGGACACAGACGCCGAGTGAGGGATGGAGCGGAGAGCAAAGTGTGAGGGAGAAGGGAGATGGAAAATGGTTGTACATGCAAACACACACACACACAAACACATGTAAACAGCAAAGACAAACACTGATGTGAAACCATGTGTGTGTGTGTGTGTGTGTGTGTAAGAGACAGTTGTAGGACACACGCGGTGGAGCAGGGCGTTTCAATCGTCTCTTGGTTTTGCTGCGGTTGCATTTGTAGTTTGAGTTCATATGTGTTTGTGTGTGTGTTTGTGTGTTTGTGTGTCGGAGCAAAGCTGTCGCACATTCTCTATGATAAGATGTAATCTATAGCACTGTAGGAAGACGCATAGAAGCTCTGTATTCTTTTAGTGTTAAAATGGTTGTCACACGACTTTTTAAAACTTTTTTTAGAGTATAATACATGTTTTCCACTTTATTTATATCATATTTTATTATGTCGATATTTCTTGTATATATTACATGTCTTTCACAAGTTGTTTGTAAAATCTAAATCTAAATGTACTCACTAATACGAGTACTTGTTCCATTACAGTAGAAAACAACGTGTATTTAAGTTGCATGAATATAACAAAAACAGACAAGTGTAAAAATGAATGAAAAATAACACATTTAGTAATATATTATGTTGTGGCAGCAGAGTGAGCAACAGTAATAATTTGGACTTCAAAGGGGGTGTGAAACTCTTTATTATAATAATAATAATAATAATAATAATGCATTGGGTTATATTTATCACATAAATTCGACATTTAATTATATATAAGTTTGTCTAGTGTTTTAATTACTATTGTCTGCATGTTAAAGTTCTTTTTTTTATTTACAGATTCATTTTGCATCATAAATATGTTTTTCTTTGGTCGGAAATTCCATATGAAAACAAACACTTTTACTTTGAAAGGGTGTGCAGTACCGTCATAAATATTTTTATTTGCAACATCATGATCTCATTTTCATTTCTATTTACTAAACAGTTCAGTTAGTCTGAAATTAAAAATAAAGTGTTGCCCTAAATGAACACCAGAGGAGTACAAGTACATAAACCTAGTCTCCTAATGATACCCAGCACTGATATACAGTAGGTCTGACATGGTTTCTGTCATTGATTCCTCAGAATACAGTTTTCTGTGTGTTTGTATGACACTGTGGATTTAACTCTTTCAAAGACGACACCATAATCCAGCACAGACCTAATCTCTGACTTCCCGAATTCCCTTTGTTCCAGGTGCTGCGAAGTCGGAAAGAAAACTCTGCACGCAAACACATCTTGAGTTATTATCAGCCATTGTCCGCGAATAAAAGTCGATAAAACAGGTCTACAAATAGGACATAAGTGCAATTAACAATAAAAGTATGTGGAAATCTGAAAATTAAGATTTTCACGTGTTAAAATACGGCAGATTTAATAGGACGAACGTGTGATTGACAGCTGGTGTCGTCCTGTAGGTGCCCGGATGCAGATGATGTGAATTTCCAGTTGCAAAAACTGTTGTGGTGTCACAACTGGATTTGAAACCAGGCGGCTGCATCCGTGTTTATATGCAGTCTATAATCACAAATCATGACTTATTGTGGAATGAATACATTGGATTGTGGATTAAATGAAGGCAAAAATCAGTCTGATCAAGGCCAACGACTGTGTATTCTTCCAGGTATCGAGTGTGTCACATGTGTCTGTCCTCTCTTCTCAATCCCGCCCCACCTTCCTGTATTAATCTAGAGGGTGATCAATTTTCAAGTGACACTCATTTCTCTTTAAAAAACAAAAAAAACAACTGGTGATTAGCATTTCTGGCATCAGCAGCTTCCAGAGGATCAGCTCAGTCATCAGCCGAGTGCAGCTGCTTTCCCTGCAGGAGTGAGCTGGCTGCTTCTCATGCTGCAATACGAAAAAAAAGTCAGGAGGCTGCTGTTAATCCAGAGAGGAGCTGCTGACTTTTTTTTTTTTTTTTTTGCAAGGCATTGCTCCCTGTTGCATGACTATTGCTCATATCCTCCAGGGATAAGTCCTCTCCGGCTCTCGCTCTCTGCCGCTCTCTCGCCGTGTATCCATTACTTGGACACTCCCTCTCCCTTTCACCCTCTCTGTCTGTTTCACCCTCCTTCTTTATCCCACTCAGTCCAAGTTTAGTCTCTGTGCTCTCAGCCCCTCACTGAGTCTTTTTACAAATGCTCCGTCGGTCGCAGCGACTACTGAAGCTGAACTGCTCCTCCTTGTGTTTCAGCCGCACATTACACCTTTACTGTAAACACACAGTCTTGTATAAAGTACCTTAAAGGTGATACTTGAGTAAAAGCAAAAGTATGTTTCCAGAAAATAACTTTGGTAGAAGTTGAAGTCACTTTTTTTTAAATAATATTACTTTAGTAAAAGTCTTAAACTATATGACTTTACTGTACTTAAGAATCGAAAGTCATTTTCTGATATAAAATGTACTTTTAAAAGTAAATGTATTAAAAAAAGTGAGGAGGTAGGATTGAGTCATGGGGGCTCAGTGGTAGGGCGAGTTGTGAGTTCAATTCCTGGCTCTGCTAGTCTCTAAGTGTCCTTGAGCAAGACACGTAACCCCATGTTGAAGCATGTGAATGAGTGAATGGCCAAACTCTAGAGTAAAGCCCAAGACAAACAAAAAAGTCTATTGGGACCATGGCCTCATCTCAACAGGAAGTCGGCCATTTTGAATTTGGAGTCCATCTTCAAGATTTTTTAAATGAACAAACTCGTCCGGGTTCCGATAAACGTACCTACTTTAAAAAAAAAACTGTCAATTTGTACAAGACACCACAAATATGGAAAGTTACCAAAAATGTCTTCAAAAGGGGCGTGGCCACAGCAACCATCACAATTTTGGCACATTTCAACTATTCGCCACCAAACAGGAAGTGCCCTGTAACTTCACCATACATCGAAACTTCACACGTGACACGAGAGACCGACAGTGAACGCGTCTACGAACATGAACGCGCCCAACAGGAAGTCAGCCATTTTGAATTCCGTTGAACGGCGTTTTACCACGAAACAGGAAGTGGCCTGTAACTTGGACGTACATTGACCGATCTGCTCAAAACATCAGCTTATGAAAACTAAGTGGAGGGCATAGTGCCACCTGCTGGCAGCACAGTGCTGCACATTGCTCCCTGCAGCTTTAATTCATTTTAATATAAGACTGTATGTCTGGAGTCTAAGATACTGAGTACATTCAGTTCAATTCAAGTACTGTCAACAAAAATGATGTTGTTTCCAAATCAATTTACATAGAGTTTATTCATATTTCATATTACTTGTAGGTAACATATACATATACAGTTAGATGTACATTGAAAGTGTACATCCCTCCCTGTATATGTGCAATTCTCTCACAGTGACTGTGAGTCCCTGAGGCTGTGACAGGCAGATAAATATTCAGCAGCTAGAACAGTCTTTTCCAGAGGGACAGAGTGTGTGTGTGTGTACGCAAATATCAACAGAGGTCACGCCGCAGATTCTCCTGTCATCTCCCTTTAGTCTAATCACAAAGGAATTTCCAAGTGATCTCCTGTGAGAACGCATCCAGAGGAGGAAACTCTGGAGGATCCGCCCTGAGTAAACGTGTCCTGCCTCCTGCACGCTCAAGCCAAGTGCCACCTCCATCTCCTCTGGAGATTCTCCTGCTGCGGTGAAAACATCTCACACAGACATTCTCCCGCTGCGTTTGTCATAATGTCACCAGGGAATATCCAGTGCCAAACCTTTTTTTCTTTTTGTCTAAAAATTGTTGTAGTGTCTCAAAGTCTAGCAATTAGGGCTGCACCAAATGATTATTTTCTTTATTTATTTGGCTGTTCAGTACATGTTTATGTCCATAAAGGCAGCTGAAAACACCCAAACTAATTCATAAATCATCTAAATAATTGCATGATTAATTTAGCAAATAATAGCCACAGCATTACTATGTTAAAACTTACAGTATATACTATAAAAAATGTGCAATATAGAGTGTCATATATCGTTGAACTTTTTTTTTTTCATTTTCATCAACTATATAAACACACCTGAGCAAAAAAGTACTCAAAATGTTTAAAATTGGACTGAATTTTTGAAATTTGGATATATGTCACAGTTCAAAGTTCACTTTCACTCGTTTTTATAAACAAGAAGAAAATAAAAACGCGATATAAAATCAATCATAACTTTGACTCAATAAACACCCCCCCATAATGTCCATATAAGGAGCTGTGTATTATTCCCATGGTAAATTACCATGGGTGCACCTGCGGCACCGATCCGTGCCGCGTGAGCACTTAGGGTTAAACACACTCTATCATTACGCCTCTAACATCCTGCTGCATCACTGTTTGTTGTATTTATGTGCAGAAGTAGCTGCACATAAATACATGTTTGCTAAGACCCACAGGCTTCAGTCTGTCTCACTCTCTGTGCCCATGTGTCAGCCATTTGGTGCAAAGCCCTGCTGTGCAGGCAAACTCTGTCTTAAATCCTGTTGGATGTTTTCATATTGAATGATGCTGCAGCCTTTAAAACCACGAGGTCTTGGTCCTTTAATCTGTGCACAGTTAAAGATAAAGAATGTGAGAATGACACCTAAGTGGCAAAACAGTATTTCTGTAAATCCAAAACATTTCCACTGTAATATATTATAGGCAGCAGTGGAAGGTGGTTAGGAGAAGTGTCTGTATTCAACCAAACGGGGGCGCTGTTGCCTCATCAATCTCCAGTAAATGAGAGGGGAGCAAACCTTTGCAAGGTGCCTCATGTTTATGGAGATGACGAGAGGTCATATTTAAATACAGTGTCTTTGTTATGTGCCGTCCAGCCAGTTTCCTGTTGCCACTCAACATATTTACATTTCTGTTTCCTTGAAGTTTCACTCACCTGATGGACCTGACTGTGACACACACACACACACTTCCATTCATTTGTACAGCTCAATGCGTTATCCCTGACCTCACCCAACCTGTACCTTAGCCCTAAACGTAACATAGTTCGGCAGAAATGAGGTTCTGCGTCATTAGGACCAGGTTTTGGTCTCCACAAGGACAAGGTCAGAGTTTATGCCAGACTAGGTAATGAAAATAAGAACACACACAAATGGTTGACACTCAGAGACATAATGTATGCCCTAACCCTTTAACCCTTAACTTAACTTAACCATCACATATAAATGTCTGACCCAAATCAAGCCCAAGCCCTAAAACCAAGTCTTAAACCACAAAAGACTGTTCAAATTTGTGAGGACCAGCCAAATATGTCTTCACACACATACTGGTTTCCATCACTTCACAGGACATTACATTGACTTACATTCATTTCCCGTAGACCATAATCTCAACCCTGACCTTAACCTAACTTTACAAACACATCTTCACCTTAAAATGTACTAGTTTACGTTATGGGAACTTCCCATAATAAAGAAGGACAAGTCCCCATAATGTGACTGTGTAGGTCCCCACAACATAAGGAATACCAGTTACACACACACAGGGAAATATCAATCAGATGTCAGATGTATATTGAATGCAGCCAGTTAGATCACCTCTGTGTGTGTGTGTGTGTGTGTGTGTGTGTGTGTGTGTGTGACAGAGAGAGAGAGAGACTCGTAGGAAGTTTAGGGCCCTTTGAGATGAAAGGTGCGCGGCCTCTGCTTTACATGACTATTGTCATGCGGAGACAGAATGACATCCGACTCTCTGCTCCGATAAACACCAGCGTGATGTAAGTAAAGGGAGTGAGGAGGCCCTCAGTGTCCTTATGAAGATAACGCAGATCTCCACCTCTGCAACAAGATGGTTTGTATGTAGAGAAATGAGAGCTAACATATGTGTTGCCTCCACTTAGACTTATGTTAAAGCATGTAATGCTTGTAATCTATTCAATCCCTTTGTCATTGTGAGGAACTAAAGCCAAACTCAGTGAGCAGATTCTCTCTCGTTTCAGAGCCTAATCTGTCTTTACCCACCTTCGCTCGTGGACGCGCTCTCTTTAGAAAAGCACTGAGTCGGATCAAAGCGGAGTCTGCTCCCCTGCAGGTTCACTGCCTAACGACCCGGGCGCAGTTTTGTCTTGGACCGGGTTATGAATTGCGGAGAGCTCGCTTCAACACGCCTTTTCTTTACTCCCAGGACTTTCCACGACTCCTGGCCGCGAGTGTGTGTGTGCGTAAATGTGTGGTGTGTGGAGGCGGGGTCGTGGTGTGTCGCCTTTTATTTCTCAAACCACACACGAAAGGATTAGGAGATTTTCAGGCGCTCACCTTTTATGCAAACAAACGATTCACTGCAAGGATTTTCCCTCACTGTTTTGCTTCTACAGTGATGTGTAATGTTGATGAACTCCACTATTCCCACTGTTAAGTTTCAGCAAAAGTTTTTCGAAACAAACCCAAGACAAACAGCTTCGTTTTCCATTTTCATGTTCATGAACTCAACGCAGGTGCTCGTGGTCGAAAAACATGTTTTACCCATTTGTTGATCTGCTCTGTGCGCACATGCGCGCCCCTGCGCAATGTGTGTATATATATGGCTGTAAAACGGGGAGGGAGTGAGGGAGGGATGCAGGGTCTGGTCTGAGGTGAAGTGGGGGTGAGAAGAGGAGGAGGAGTGCAGACCAGAGAAAGAGATGTGGAATGACCTGTGAGGGGACAGGAAGGGAACAATCGCTCTGCTGCTCAATAAGCGTTTTACTCTTCGTGTTAATCTTTTCCCTAAGCCGACACATCAAGGACCACACTTTTACGCACTGAAGCTTTGTGTTATCGTGTTATTTATCGTTTCGTTTGTTTGATTTTTAAAGCCACAGTGTTGTGGAGCAAGCGTGTGCAAGCAAACTGGTACCAAAGCATTTTACGCACGTCTTAAAAGTGGAGTTACCTTTTATTTACAAGCATCAGGAACTTTGGGCTCTAAACCACTGTGAAGCTACCTGGGATTAACTTTTTTGGGGTTGACTTTTTCCATCATTTTTGAGGAACTTTGTCTTATTATCCCTTTTTAAATAACAGAGGCAAAGAAGAGGAAAAGGCGAACAGCAAGTGGACTGCCTGAAAAGTGGGACCGAACATCAGGAGGGTTTGCGAGGCAGGACGCCTCCTCATTCTCGGCCCATGACTCCACAGCGGAGCGCTTCCTCAAACACCGGCTGTGAGGCGGTGACGCAGCGGACCATGGACTACAGGTCTGTCCGGAGAAGGCGAACCGGTGCTGTCCGACATCTGCTGCTGGCAGCCGCCTTCCTCGCCTGCAGCTCGCAGCTGCTGCTGGTGGATGCCAACTCATGGTGGTGAGTAGCTGAGCGATCGGTGCAATTTGAATTTGAAAGTGGCACGGTTGACGCGTGGGTGAAATTTGGTTGATCTTTATGCGGTGCGTATTTACGATTTTACGCACGAATGTTTTTTGACAACTTGGTGACACCTTTGGGCACATTGTGCGCCAAGGCTTTCCTCATGTGTCTGTGTGTATGTTTTAGAGAGAGGGGGTAGTTATGTATGTTCCACTCGTGTGGTGTAGCACCAACAATGAATGGAACAAATGTGAAGGCTCTGTCACAATATTTACCCTGGCTGGGGCCCAAATGGCGCTGTTAGGTGACCTGTTGCTGCTGCTGCTGCTGCGTCATTTAGCCACACTTGTTCTTGACTTTCAAAATGCTGCTGCTTAGTTCACCTTGTAGTATTGAAGTTAAAAGAATCTGTGCCACAATGTGAAGTCAGAATTAGAGTCAGCAAAACATTCAGTACGAGTAAATAAATACTTACAGATCTGATGTATTCTAACTGCATTTATCTTTGTTTCAAGAAGCCAATTTTACATAAATGGTTAACTGTCACAGTTTTGAATCATCTTTCCTTTTCTTTTTTTGGGGTAGACAGTATAACAGTGTGTAGGAAAAGACGGCACAAGAAAAACAGAGATGCAACCATGTGGATATGTAGCTACACAGATGTTCACCAGACCAGAGGGGCCGGTAGTAAATCTAATACATTTTATAGGCAGGTTGTACTAATAAAACCCACGTCTGAACTTTGTCCCCTGCAGCACTGACCTCGTCTCAGAGAGCGAGCCGCGTCTCCGCCTGTGCCACTTTCTCTTTGAGCTTATGAAACTGAGTTTATGGGATTGAAACGTGAATTATTGTGGCCTCTGTTTCTCAGGTCACTCGCTCTGACCCCGATCCAGCGGCCTGAGATGTACATCATCGGAGCTCAGCCTCTCTGCAGTCAGCTCTCTGGACTCTCTCAGGTATCTCCCTGTCTGCTACAAGTGTTACCTCATTTTAAATGCATATTTAAACATCTATAACCCTTCTCATAACTTGAATCCACCACCTGATGTTCCCATCATCAGGGTTGTAGCATCAAACCATTAGCTGACTAATCCCTGTTAATGTCTCCTCTTCTCCACTGCTGTGTGGTCTGCAGGGCCAGAGGAAGCTTTGTCAGCTGTACCAGGACCACATGGTCTACATCGGCGACGGAGCCAAGACCGGAATCAAGGAGTGCCAGTACCAGTTCAGGCAGAGGAGATGGAACTGCAGCACCGTGGACAACACGTCCGTGTTCGGACGAGTCATGCAGATCGGTGAGTCCAGAGCAGAGGAGGAAATCTGAGGGTGGTGGAGATTTTAAGAAGCTGTATTTGTTACAGTGTTTATTCCATGCAGCTGCATATTTTGCATTCCTTTGTAGCCAATGTGAGACAATGAATATGAGGGGGGAAACACAATTTCATCAACTGAATTGTGGCATTTGTATAACCCTCATTTAAATCAAACTGCTTCCAACAAAGAGCTTTTTTTAACAATCCCCAAATTCAAAGTTGAGTAAAAATATTATAATATTAAAATATTGGACAGGGTGTCCAAAAACACACAAGAGCTTGTTTGATTTCAGTCAAAAACCGTCTGAATAATACAACATGTCTTTCTTTGAATACAGCAGATGGTGGTGGTTTGAAAATGAACAGATTGTTGTTTGTCGGAGGGACGGCGAAGGTTGATGTCTGAAGTTGTTACCGCATGTGAAATGACTTATTAATAGGTAGCACGCGAGGTAAATAGTGTTAAAACTGTGAGTTTTAGCTGTGCAGGGAAAATGTTTTGTAGTTTTCTAAGATTCCATTATTAAATAACAAGGTGTGCAAAGAAAAGTTTTATTTAACAATAAATTAAAAATAAAACAGTGGTTTTGAAAGTGCAAACAAGTTGACAGTTAAAGAGCAGGAGTATTCCAAACACTCCTTTCCCCAGTTCAGTCCAAACATGTGGAACAGTCTGGTAGTTCTCTGCAGAAAGATACACGTATAGGAGGCAACTGAAAGACCCTTGTAAATCACACAATGTGTATATCAGACAACTGCTTTAAAACAACAATACAGCAAAACAAATCCTTATTTATACTCCATTGTTAGTGTGCACCAAGAACACTAAAGCTAACTCGCCTGTGTGACACCTGATGAGGAAAAACAAATACATAATAAGAATGAAAGCAGAAATACTAACATTTATGCTGATTTTGACTTAAATGAGATATTACAGAGGACATTAATTGCGTAGGTTCTGCCCACTGACTGTACGCATGCGCAGTGGAAGCCTTAACTTTGGTCTCTCGGTTAAAGAGTGGTGTGGAGCCTCCGCGCTCATGTCGTCGTCGTCGCTGTGATCGTGGTTAAGCGTCTTTAATTCGCAGCGGGCGATGAATCTGATGTGGGAAAGCGCTCATCAACACGTAAGTGTCAAATCCGCTGCGGGCAGTCAGTGAGTCAGCGGAGGTGTTTGCGTCTGTGCCCGTCTCTCTATTGACAGTCAGTCTCTCTGCGCGTTTATATGGAGGTGTGAGTCGCTCCATTGTCCTTTTTTTCCCCCTTTTTTTTTTTGAAATGCGCTGATGAGCTGACACCGAGCCGGCACATCCGGACCTGCTGTTTGAAGTCGAGGCTCCGCACTCCCATAAAAAAGCGCTTGATTCTCGGCCTCAGTGTCTCATGATCCTGCTGCGTCTCTGGTGCGACGCCACTGTCCTCTCTGATACTGCTCTGTCTGCAGGGCTGCTGTTAATCCCAGACCATAAAAATCCCAGAGACCCACCACAGATTACACACTTTAAGATTGCTTTATTCTTGATAATCTAATAATTAGTAACATTCCAGTGCTCCTGTGTATGTACCATTCTGATTGTATAAACTAGGGACAGGACCGATACTACTTTTTTGATACCGATATCACAAACTCAAGTATCTACCGATACTGATATTAGTCCGATATTATAATTTTAGACCATTTATGAACTATGACGCCGTTGATTCATTTGTGTCATTTTTTTCTCCTAAAAATCAGACATTAAATTAACATTTTTAATTAACATTGTTATAGTGAAGCATGTGATTCAAAGGATTCTTGGATTGTATCGGATTTTATATTTTTATCTGTCCGATATCCGATCCAGTGATTTTGAGCAGTATCGGGCCGATACCGACTGATACTGACTCCCATCCCTAGTATAAACCCTGTGGGTTGAGTGGCAATATTTAAGATAAAATAGTCCTACATTAATCTGATGTTCTTTTATTTAGTCTTATTCTTGTTTTAAATGTCCTTATTAGTCTTAGTCATATTTAGTCTTTCACATACCATTTTTCTTTAAGGTTTCAGGTTGTAGTCACATGAGAAAACTGCAAACTGCAAAGCTATGACAGCGTGAGGCAATGTTGGTGTTGCAAGAAATAAGAGAGGTGTGTGATTTAAGGCGTATGAACTAATGCAAGGCTTCATTTCATGTTAAAATGTATAGATTTGCATAAATTGTGCAGAAAAGTGGAAAAAGAGTCAAACTGACATGATGATATTTCACTTACTTTCAAAATAAAAGTGTTATGGAACGATAAATAGTTCCCAATATAAACCTATACTGTATATGATGCAAAATAACAGAAATAACTCAGGCAGGCAGCATGAAATTGACAAGAGAGGCACGAGTTTGAGGCATCTGCTGTAGCTGTGCATGGAAACATACTGACCTTGAACAGTGATAACAAACGGTCTGTGCTGATACTTTTAAGCAATACTGTTGCATTAGAAACTTTAGAGAGAATCATAAACTAATAAACATTAAAGACAATGTATGTAGCTGATGTCTAAACTCGCAACTACTGCGTTAAAGTCTTAATTAAATGTAAAAAGAAAAACATATTTTAGTATAAGATAAAGTCACTATATCAGGGTTTGAAGATATTTCAGCTATTTAACATCATTTAAAAACAATAAAATGTCAGTGTGATGTAAAACCCCAGCACAGCGAGACTCTCCACTGTTCACATGCAAATCCTGGAGTTTCACAGCACTTAGCGTTCGAGCTGTCAGACTGTTGTTGTCTTGTTGTCGCGTTGTGTATTCCACAGCTAACGTGTAACACAGTGTCAGATGTTAGTGTTTTTCTGAGTCAATAGAAGTCGTCAATCTGGATTTGGATAGATTATATCCAACAGCCTTTAAGGCTAGAGGAAGGTAAATAACTCTCTGTTTTACTGTCACTGTAAAGGTCGACACCTTTTAGTCCTATATTCTCTATGATCTGGTTTAAAGGGTTAATTCACTCAAATTACAAAAAGTTTTTGTAAATTTTCCACTCTTCTCTTGAGTTTTCCTGTTTTTGGACGAGGTTGTGAGACAAAATTTCTGCATTTTCCATCGTTGATCTGAAAAGGATTTAATTGATGACATTGATAATGACGTTTAGCAGAGACGTATCTCTCCACTGAAAATGGAGACAACCGTTTTATTGCTTTACAGCTTTTTATTTGCCGTTTGTTTGTGAGGCAGAGAGTAATAATTCCGTCAGTAGACTAACAGGAGTATTGCTTCTGGATGGAGGTGGAAGGCTTTTGTATAAATATCCGTTCTCTTTGCTCTCTTAGCGCCACACATGTCATTTTGTCTCGTTATAGAGCCTCCAATCACATCTGTTGTCTATTGTTAGGACTCTATGGGTGTGGGGCTGTTTGCTGTGTGAGTGTGTTGGGGGGGGGGTTAACCTGAGCAACTACACATATTTCCTGTCAGAGATTTCCAACAGGAAGTGAATGTAGGTAACTGACATCCAGACAAAAATCTAAACCTTGTCATTTTAAGAATTCTCCGTTTTCAGGCTTAGAAAAAGTTTGGGGGTAGTGTGGACGGCAGATGTATCCAGAGCAGGATTTATGCATTTTAAACAGAAAACAGATTAGTGTGCATGTTGCCACACAAACAGTTAAATGAACACATGGGCAACATAAGGCCCCAGGGCCAGATCTAGCCCGCAAACCAGTTTAATCCGGCCCACGTCGTCCTCTCAGGCTGACCCTTAACTTGACTCCTGCTCATCAGAGCTAAAGTGAGAACGTTCTTAACAGTTTTAACAGTTTCACACCTTCACATTAAGAGCATTCAACGAGTGAAACACAGCCAGACTTTTATTTTGAAATAGTCTCAGTAAAGGAAATGTATCAGTAAGGTTATGTCGCCCTTCGTTTTTGTTAGTTTGGCCCTCGGGAAAAGAAAAATATCGCCCAAACCTGGTTGAATTTGTTGACACACTAAATATTCTGTGTTTCCTCCTCAGGCTCCAGAGAAACCGCCTTCACTTACGCCATCAGCGCGGCCGGCGTGGTCAACGCCATCAGCCGGGCGTGTCGTGAGGGCGAGCTCTCCACCTGTGGCTGCAGCCGTGCGGCGCGGCCACGTGACCTGCCCCGCGACTGGCTGTGGGGCGGCTGCGGCGACAACGTCCACTACGGCTACCGGTTTGCCCGGGAGTTCGTGGACGCCAGGGAGAGGGAGAAGAATTACCCGCGCGGGTCCGGCGAGCACTCCCGAACTCTGATGAACCTCCAGAACAACGAGGCAGGGAGACAGGTACGACGGTTTAAACACAAGACGCACACCTGTGGTTTTATATCTGTCACAGCAGAAGCGGTTTAAAAAAACAAAGTAAAACTTCGGAAGTGTGTGTACCTATGACATGACCTTTAACCCCTTACTATATCTGTATGTGTGTGTGTGTAAGTCAAGGTGGCCCCAAATTGCCTGAGCTGCCAGTGTGGTGTGTGTGTGGTATAGGTTATTTATTGGGAGGGTCCAAATGGTAGCACTACTGCTAACGCCCTTGGAGTCTGGGTAGGTCGTTAGGTCAACACACATTCCTTAGTAACACACACACACACACACACATATATCCTCCTTCACACATAAATAATGCAGCAACACAATGGACAACAGAGTAGTTTTTTCTTTCATTTTTAGAGATGAAACTTTCATGTATTAACCCTTTAACACCTCAAAATGTCTGTGTGTTTTTTTGCTTATTTTAACCATAAATGGGACTGTGAGTGAGTGATTTTGCCGATTTTTCCACAATAACTTCCAATATCATGTTAAAATAGTGTATTAACAATTTAAAATGAAGAAAAACAATACGTTTTATTTAAAAAAAACAACAAAAAACACCAGATTTTGCTTGTTAAATTTGACACGCACAGGTGTTTCTCCTACTCTCTCCTCTGGGCAGCTAAGATGTGGATTCTCCAGCTTCCTGCAACAGCGCGAGTGAAATTACCGTAATAACAGTTGTAATTTTCTCTGATAGCACAAACTGTCGCGTAAATACTGCCGTGCAAAGTTTTTGTCCTTATGAAGTGTTTGTCCACACACACATACTCACAAAAGCATCCAAAACACTGGGCATCTGCATAATTAGGATTTGACAGATGAATTATAGTGTTTTTTTTCTGGCTTTTGTCCCTCACTGGTTGCCGTACGGAGACAATCGAAAGCTTTCAACTTGACACAGGAACGTGTTTGGCAATGTTTTCAGGTAGAGAGAGAGAGAGAGAGCGTCACAAGCAATGCACTTAAAGAAACCTTTCACCTTTGACTGGGATGTAAACAGTCACGCACACACACACACACTCGCACGCACACACACACACACACACACACACACACACTTGCCTCATAAAAGGTCCATTTGGGCATTCAGGTGCAGAGTGGATCAGAAGAATGTGTTTATCTTCAGTTTTATCTTCGGAGAAGCTTTGTTTAAGCTGTTTACAAGAAAACGACACTCAGTGTCTGTCTTAACGTGTGTGTTTTTGTCCGCGTGCACACACACACACACACACACAGTGTCCCATTTGATTTGTGTGAGAGACAGTGAGTCTGGTTTTTGTGCGTGTGTGTCAGAGGTGAAAGGTGAGGGTCTGGAGAGGTTGTGTTTCTGCTCAGGGTCCCTTCGGGGCAATAATAAACTGTATGAGAGAAAAGATCTGCTGCGACACACACACAGTTTACAGCGTTACAGAGTTCTGCAACGCACACTCTTTTGATTCTTGGCTTTCATTGTTGTCTGTCCATTGGGACGGAAGAGAGGAGAAGACTGGGATGAAAAGGAGGAGAGAAACTCTTCCCCCCCCCCCCCCCCCCCCCCCCTCTCTCCTCCTCATCTCTGTTTTTCTCCCTTTCTTGCGGAACACGCTGGTTTGTCCTGAGCAGGATTTGTCTCGCTCCGGTGGACAAGGCAAACCACAGGGCTATTGTGGAGGTGACAGGGGCGTGCCGCTGTGTGTGTCCGTGTGTGTGTGTGTGTGTGCGTCTGTAGACAGAGACACAGGGCGAGCGGGGGGACCCCCCCGTCACACTCCCCCGACTCTGAAAGCAAAGACACACACACACACATGCACATAGTCACCCAGCTCCACTGTCTCTGTTTCACACAAATCAAATGAGGCAGCGCTCGTCACACGGACACCAAAACAACTGCATGTACATTCCTTCATTCCCCTAAAGAAAATACCGGGCCACTCTTTTGCTTCTCCTGCTCTGACACAGTGTGTCTGTCAACCTTCTAGGTTACATTTGGGAAGTAAATCAAGTCACTAAATGTGCACTATTTTGGTAAAGTCACCAAATGTTCCATGTTAAATAATATGGGGAACAATGTTAGCAGATAGCAGAATTACTGGTCACTTTGTGCTCTCTCCTGCTGCTTCAAGGTCTAGTGTGTTTTTGTGTTTTTGAGATAGTCGTCTTACCTCGATTGAAACACGTGGTGATCAATTCTATCATTTCAAATCGGCCCGGTGGCTTTTTCTCCCAGAGAAACTGCCACTCACACGCTGCATGTTTACTCTTTTCTGATGAAAATCCTAGTTTCTGAAACTCTCCATGTGACACACGTCCATGTTCAAAGTCAGACAAGTCTAAAACTAAAATGCCATGGTTGATTTTCAGTTTGTTTTAATATAAGTTGGTCATTTTCATGAGAACTAAGTCACCTTGTGTTGGGCTTCACAATTTTCCTACACATAGTGACGGGTCAAAATATCGATTTGGTGATATGTCGTCGTCCTTCCTCCTGCAATACGGTAATCGATATGCCAGGGCAAATATAATGATAAAAATCAATGCGCTCTAAAGTGAACCGTCTCTGACGATGGATCGTAGACCCTCGCTGAACCTGTCGTACTTGACTTTAAGCTACAGCAAACACTGAGTCTCTGCAGTGAGGTGTCATCTCGTCCTCACGGTAGATACAGTAGGTCTGTGTTAACAGTAAATAGTGTATCAGTGTGGCTCTTTATTTTAACAAGCAGAGGATCGGACATAAAATGCACCTCGGTTTTTTCCCTCCTCCTTTATTGCTTCTCCTGTCACAATGGGTGGGCTGTTTTCTCTATTTCTGTCCCATTGTAGCACCGACTCTACCTATTACTGACTCCACACACACACACAAACACACACGTTCAGTCATCTGTAGTGGAGACACGGTCTCTGTGTCATGCACAATAGTTTCTGCTCAGGCTGGGTTAGGAGTGTGTGTGTGTGTGTGTGTGTGTGTGTGTGTGGTCCAGGTATTACACACACACACACAAAGCAAGTCCCCATAATGGAAATGACAATGTTTTAAGGTGAAGACGTATTTTAAGGTTAGGGTGAGGTTAGGGTCGGGATTAGGATTAGGCCAGTAGTAATTGGGGATTTTTGAGAGTGAATTGAAGTCAATGTAATGTCCTCTGAAGTCATGGAAACCAGACTGTGTGTGCGTGTACAGGTATTACTGTTGTTGTGGGGACCTACATCTGTTTACACAGTCACATTATGGGGACTTGTCATCAATTGGGGTCAAAAAGCAAGTCCCCATAACCACGTAAATGACTAGATTATAAAGCGAAGACATG
Organism: Solea solea; assembly: GCF_958295425.1. Classification (NCBI taxonomy): domain Eukaryota; kingdom Metazoa; phylum Chordata; class Actinopteri; order Pleuronectiformes; family Soleidae; genus Solea; species Solea solea. The sequence continues at coordinate 31,640,597 of NC_081136.1, read as the reverse complement.
TTTAAAGGTAAGGTTAGAGTCCGGGTTAGGATTAGGCCAGTAGTAATTATGGTTAAGGTTAGGGTAAATCTCAAGGGAATGAATGTAAGCCAATGCAATGTCCTCTGAAGCCATGGAAACCATGTGTGTGTGTGTGTGTGTGTGTGTGTGTGTGTGTGTGTTTATCCAGCAGCAGCATAATGAGCTATTTGGTAGGTCATGCCTGCTGGGCACAAAGACACACACGCACACACACGCACACACACACACACTATGTATAGTTTCTATTTGGGCTGCACAACATGGTCATACTGAGATTATTTTTGACAGATATGATTCAGTATTGGAAAGACTTTGCATCTTATCTGTAAATTTTATATTTATTTTGTGCAGCGTCTCAGAATTTCCTCACAATGTCACACATCTTATCTTAAAATCCAATGATTGCAGAGTCTTTTGATTTCGATCTTGCACTCGGTCGTATTGCGACAGCACGGTTCACACAGAGAAAGAGGCTCAGAGTTATCAGATGAACAGACTAGTGGAAAAAGATGGATTAGTGCAGAATACATGCAATTGAAAATATGATCATGTGGAGGTATTTCAGTGGACATTAAGGAGACTTTCACCTTCATCTTTTTTGCACTTTATTTCTTAATAATAGACATCAATGTTGTCATTTTTGGGGAGAAAACTAGGAGAAATCAGCTAAAAGTAGCAGTTGTCAATTTCATCAATTTTATTTGCAATCCAAGGCTTCGGAAAAGCCTTGGATTATTTTATTCTACTTTGCTTAATTGTATGTATTTTATCATTAGCAGAGGCAAATAAATGAAGCAGCTAACCCTTAAAACATATTCTGTCATATACTGTCCCCTTCAGTTTAGATTAGATTATGGCTGATTTTGAAAATATCACTCGTGGTTTATTGTTTTAAGAAATGCGTCATTCAATTTTGCTTTAAGGATAATACTACAATACTACATATCAAAAGCATATATTCTTATATTCATACACAGGGCAACTCAAATAGAAATAGATTGAAATAGATGCTTCATAAAAATAGATTCTGGGTAAAAGCAAGACATTAAATTTACATGAATCATAATAAGACCAAGATGTGAAAATGACATTAAAATCAACATTAAAATTAAAATAGACATTAAAACCATGAGAGATAAAAGTATGATTTTTTTCAAGCAAAACGATCTGCCAGTGCAGCAAGAAAATGGCACTATCTACAATAATCCTAAGTAATCTTCAGCCTTAATAAGTAAATAAGTCCAAACAAAATGGTGTGATTAGATAAATACACTGAACTCAAGTCAATTACATATTTTCATTTTTTTTAAACTAATTTAAGAAAAAGCTGCAGTAAACAATGATGTTTTCAGGCCCCATTTTATAGTCGTTTGGTCAAAAGTAAAACTCCCAAGAATTCGAGAGAGATTCCACAACACGTCATTGTCCTCTTGCTCTGGGTGTCCTGTTTGCGGGGGGTCACGGGGGTTGAGCGGCAGAATTGGAGGGCGCTGAGTGCTATGCCTGCTGGGTAGTAAAGTAGAGGGGAGAGGAGGAGGGGGAGGAGAGGGGAGGTGGGGGTCAGTGGGGTAAACAGAGGTGAGAAGGTAATTGAGATCAGGCCGTGAGGAGACACAGCAGTGGGTTTGGGTATGATGATGCAGTCCAGTGAGTACAGTGCGTCGACTGATGTGCACTCACGTAACACAGTCTGCCATCGTGAGAATGCCGGGGGGGTTGTTGAGGGGTGTGTTTGGGAATTGTTTACTCCAACGCGCCGTTAAAGCGACCTGGTAAACCTGCGGGGGTGAAGGAGGGTGAAGGAGCCTCCCCGTAAACTTCACTGCTGCCGGGGAAGATAATAAATCTTTTGTTTCCTGCTCTGTGTTTATTCACAATAACCCAAAACTTAACCAAGTCATCTGGTCGTCTGGTGGATACATTTGGCTGCGGATGATTGGTTTTATTTCCTTTTTTCATGCATTTGTGTCCGGATTTGTTTGAGTAAAATATATTAGATATGTTAATGAAGCAGAAAGCATTAAGATTGTTGTTTAATATTAAGTTTAAAAGACAACGTTTACTGTTTCCTTTCTTCTCTTCTGTCTACTTTAGTTTAGATCAGTTCATTTCTCTGTGATTTTGCATTTCAATTGATATAGATATCTGTACAGGTAATGCATTTCTTTTATTGTTTTGGTTAAATTTGAAACTAATTAATCAATTAATCTCTGTCCAGTTCAGAATATAATGTGCAGTCCAGCACATTTGTGCCTGATATAAAGTCTCTGCCATTTCTGTAACACCTAATATTCTTTGACAGCCATTTTACATTTGATAAATGCAATTTTTGCTCATAAATCTTCAAGTTTAGTCTAAACTATCTAAAATATCTCACGTGAATTCTATTCATATTCCTCATATATTGAATTTCTCGCTGGGATAATAACTTGTAATGCTATAGTACTTTATACGCCTTCTTTAAAATCACTGCTTTCTATATAGGAACATGTGTGGGAACGTCAAATTACAATAGAGAGCAGTGGAGATTCTATTCACAGTCAGATGTTTGTTTTAGTTTGGTGGAGCAGTCGTGATGGCGGCGTCAGTGAGCATCGACGTATGGAGGCAAAAAGTCCTCTCTCGGTTTTTCTTTGCTTTGCATTTTCCCCCCGTGTGTTTATCTGTCTCGCTGCGTAGGTTCTGCTCCGGCACACAGTGCTGACAGAGAACCGGCGTCAGATATAAAGCTGCGTGAAGTCTATTTGGATGGGAAACATCCTCCATTAAGTGCGGCCGCGCGTGAACAAGTGACTCCGTCGGCACATGGATGATCCACGTCACGTTTTTGGCAGTTGCTTTTGTGTTCACAGTGACTTACAGTGGAGGCAGCAAGTCCTAAATCTTCTTTTTATTAGATATAGTATCAGGTAGAGACGTGTAAGACATGTGGTCGTCTTTCAGCCTTTATCTTACACTTAATTTAAGGACCATAAAGGTCCAGTGAGTGTGTAGGATTTAGGAGAATCTATATGAGCACGAGTAGAAGTTAATAATCATGATGATGTTGCACTGCCAGACCTTTAGGGAGGGTTTGTTTGTTTGTTTCACATTTTTATGTCACTTGTAATTTTCAACATACAGCGTCGGTAAAGAACTGAACTGAAGTCTGATGATGTAAAATAATCCAAAACTCGACTTCAACTCTAAAACATGTATTGTGCTGTTTTTTGAGCGTGTTCATTTATTGCGTCGGTGAATTCAGTTACACACATCCGCCACTAGATGGTAGCAGCGTCACTGGAAACACATATCCACTCAATGCCCATGTGGCGGACTTTTCAAAACTTGGATGTGGACTGTTCACCATTTTATTGATTTATTTATAGTTTCAACAGTTAAAGAAAACAGTTCTCCAGGTTAAAAAAAAAAGAAAAAAAAAGTTATAGTACGAAATATAGTCCGGATGATGAATTCAAAGATTTTGTTCTCTACAGTTCACAGTAGAGAATCTTTGTTCAAAGATGCGTTCGAATGATCTGAATTTAAGTGTTTCCTACAAATTGTCAATTAATTGTACGTACTATTGCACATAAATCTAACAATTAGTAATAGAACTTTGTCATTGTAAAATTTCATGATCATTTGAAGCCTAATTACTGAAAAGAAAAGTCACCAGAGGGCTGTTACTCACACCTTTGGGAATTGTGGAAGTTTTTTGAAGTTTCCTTCCACCTTGTATGGATAAGATGTCGATAAAAGGAGGTTTAAATAAACAAACTGTATTAAATTGTGTTATGTTTCTCTCTCTCTGTCCACCAGGCGGCCTATAACCTTGCTAACGTGGCCTGCAAGTGTCACGGCGTCTCCGGCTCCTGTAGTCTGAAGACGTGTTGGCTCCAGCTGGCCGACTTCAGGCGCGTCGGCGAGTTCCTGAAGGAGAAGTACGACAGCGCCGCTGCCATGCGCATCGGACGCAAGGTATTGCATCTGCCGCTCCCCCTCCAGGGTATCTACGAGCAGAAGAGGAAACACGTTTTCTAATCTTAATCCGTGTTCTTGTTCACGTCCAACAGAGCAAGCTGGAACTGGTCGACAAGCGCTTCAACACCCCGACCCCAGAGGACTTGGTCTACATCGACCCCAGCCCGGACTACTGCCTCCGCAACGAGACCACGGGCTCGCTGGGCACGCAGGGACGCCTGTGCAACAAGACCTCGGAGGGCATGGACGGCTGCGAGCTGATGTGCTGCGGCAGAGGCTACGACCAGTTCAAGACGTACAAGCACGAGCGCTGCCACTGCAAGTTCCACTGGTGCTGCTACGTCAAGTGCAAGCGCTGCACGACGCTCGTCGACCAGTTTGTGTGTAAATAGCGGGTCGGAGGTGACGGACGGACGGAAGGACGAGGAGGAGGAGGAGGAGAGGGGGAGGGGAGGACGGTGTGACGGGAAGGCGATTCTTCAGGGTTTTGTACAGGATGAGTTAAGACAATGAGTTAGATTTTCTGACAAAGCTGCTTTTATGTTTGTTTTTTTTTGGTTTTTTTTACCCCCCTTCTCGCCGCCTACTTTTTCACACCGGGACGCAGAAGCCATAGCTGATACCTGAAGAACAACAAACCCATAGATCCACTTGTTTTTTCCCGTCACTCTTATCAACGCTGTCTGCTTTTCTGTGGAACACCCTGATCACAATCCTGAGAGAAACAAGGACGGAAGGAAAGAGGAAAAAAAACAACCTAATGAACAATGAAGGATGGACTTGCAGGTGAACGTGGAACAAACTGGACCCTAAAAAAAGGGGGCGGGACACACACACACGCGCGCACGTCTAATTCGTGTGAGGAGAACGAGAAAAGGAAATAATAAATATATAATAATTAAATAATAAATAAACATTACAACTCCAAAATAACTGCTTTTTTTTTTTGTTATTTAAAAGGACTCCCGCGAGCAACAGATGCAGTTTGGACCCACGAGAACTCACGTGTTTGTGAATGGAACCATTTGATTCTTTTTAGTGCTGACTGGACTGGACTGGCGTGGCGTCTGCATGTGTGACCTTTTTGAACCCTTGACCCCACAAATTCTCCACGTGTGTGAGTTGTGCTGACGTTGCCAAAAAGAAAAAACTCACCCACAGGAATGAAGAGAGAAAACAGAGGAGGACTCACTTATTTTTGAGGGTGGGGGGGGGATAAATGTCAAATGTAACGGCTGATTCTCCGGGCACGGGCGGGTTACCGAGAATGGCAACCATCTTGAATGGCAACACTGTGCCGCTTTTAAACGAGCAGCTCACGTCGGCAAACCCCCGCCTCTGTGACCTTCAGCCGACAGTGAAGCGAGCGAAGACCATTAGTGAGATTAATGTGCTGTATCAGGCCGTAATAAAGCGCACTAAGAGACACGTCCGCCGCGAGCGGGGCCGCCTCGCGTCGCGCCGTTAATGCAACTTATGAAGTCAACGAAAAGCCCTGTGGTGTGGATTTTATTTGGCTCCAGTTAAGAGAGATTTTTATAACACTGTTGTACCATCATGAAAGAATATTGTTTGTTTATGACACAGTAAAATACGTGAAGAGGACTGAGTGGGTGGGGAGAGGATTTTGTGCAAAACAGGAAATGACTGCAATTGAATATGGGCAACTTTAAAAAAAAAAAAAAAAGAAGAAAAAAAAACTAGATCAGAAAAGAAAGTATATTTTATTATTGTTTTTCATTCTCTGTTTTTAATTTTTATACGGGAGTATTATGGTGTATTCTTTTGATAAACTAGTCTTCTACCCTGAGGCTGTGTCCTGTTGTTTTTTGCTGTAATTATTTTGGATTATATTTTACAGGGTGTCATGGAAAAGGATGTATAAAAAAGTATAGATGCTAAATAAGTGCAGTGTGAGAAATGGGATTATAGTGTAACCATTGTCAAGTTTAGCATCTAAAAAGCTGCAGTTTTTTGTTCGATTTTGTCACAAACAATGGCACAAAGGGATTAATGTCTACTGTATTGGTCTGTTTCTTTTTTTAGCAGGCGACTCTCGCACAACAATCAATTTCCATAGACTTACTACTTTAAATGAAAGGGGAAAGAAACAAAAGTGTTGTTGTAATGAGCTTCTTGTCAAAGCCATCGATACATTCTGTGTCCCTGGTTGTTGTGACATGTGACATTAACTGGAAACTGTTAAAAGTGTAAAGAATCCGACTGACATTATTTCTTAGAAATCTTGTCACATTTACTTTGAAACTTCACTGATATAATCCTGTGGTTATCAATTTAATCCTAAATTCACTCTTTCCAAGTTTCATCCATAGAATATAGGAGTAGCAGTTTGTTTACATTTAAAGTCAACACACAACTCAGGCAGGTTTTTTGGAGAACATCACTTTTGATTCGGGATTATCCTGCGATGACTTGATACTAACTTAACAGTGTGACTTTATCTCCTCTTTATATCTTTATAAAAGGCTCCGGCAGCTTTGTTCATAAACCGTCAGCGGCTTGAAGCGCTGATCATCTTCCTGCACGGTCATGGGTGAGCAAGTCTATACAGTGACCTAAGTAACAATCCCATTACTTTTAGCTGCTCGCCGCTAATTGGATTATACCACTGACCAGCGCGGCATGACTGACCTTGAGTACCGTCTCCGTGTAATCCTCCTCACCTGACTCTGTGTGTGTGTGTGTGTGTGTGCTCTCAATGTTCCCTTTCACGATAGTAAAAACTGCTGAAAACTGATTGATTATTGGCAGAAAAACAGATTTCAATGTCATTCATTGTTCATGTTCAGTGTGTGTGTGTGTGTGTGTGTGCATGGGATTAGACCAGTGAAAGTGTCTAATCCCTTTCACCTGACGGACCATCTGCTTCTATGATTCTGACAGCATGAAACCTGCGAGGTTGTCTGTTCTCACGTGGCCTTTTCTCATCATTTAAATGATACTGAATAACATTCCGTCTCTCATCCTCACTAAAGCACTTTGGAAGAGGCCGTTTGCTGTACTCTTTGTGTCTGTTTTGCAGCTTCTGTGCCCGAAGTCACTTTTGTTCCATTGTTTTGGCACAAAACCTGTAGTTAAATCAACACCCATCGCTTCATAAAAGTATTCGGAGGAGGCATTCATTTCTTTTATGTTTAAGCCGCAGCGTTACAGAGTCTCCTGAGGGGGCACTTTGAGTAAAATAACAATTAAGATGTTCTCCCGTGTCCCCGGGTTTGCTATGATGTGCTGCTGCTGCTGCTGCCCCTGCAGCTTTGGCTCACTTTGAATCTCTGATCTCATTTCCCCGTGCTCTCGCTGGAGACACAGTTCAGCCGCACACTGGGGACAAAATGTGTATCTGCTGGCACTCAAACTGCCCTCAGACATCAGGACGGTTGTTGAGGTTGGAACTCATGAGTCATGTGAGTTCCAGTGCCCACAGTTCTTACCTGCGGCACCTTTGCGTCTCACTTCCAGCTGGCCAGTTATTCAGCTCAACCCGGTGGCGACATGCTTTGTTACTCTTGCGCCGATAAAAATGGTTAATGCAATACATTTGTTATTGTTCTCCATTATTAGGAAATGAAATAATCTGCTTCCCCACCTGTTCTCATCGTGTGCGAGCAAATAAAGAGGAGTTAAGGAAGCTGTTATGGTTGAGTGGCCAGCGACACATCCAAAGGCAAACAAACACTCTGATCTGGACTAACTGAAAAGAAGACACTCACTTATTTACCCACAGTTCTATAAAGGTCGTCTTATTCAACTGTTTTCTGTCACACAAAACCTCTCAGATTAAACACAAGTGCTCGTACATCCGTATGTTTTCTACGTGGTTTGGCGAGAGAGCACACTGGATGCTCTAATGTTCTCAGGATGTGGTAAATATAAATTATCTTTATACTTCACACCTGAAACCACACACACACACACACTGTTGCCACAGACCAGACAAACACCGTGAGGAATCATGCTTTTGGAAAACAAAATGCAACATTTCTAAAACGTTCATCAGTGGAGAGTCAAGCGCTTAAGCATGTTAAATGAATTCAGGGCCACAAACATGAGCTTAATTTCATTTCCCAAGCCACCGGCAGGTGAAATTAATTGCAAATCAATATGGGTAGCACTCAACATCCGGGCTTTTTAACCAAGTACAGTTCATCTCTTGTTCACCAAATGCCAAACAGGAGGAACTTAAAACTTTCCATGACATGTGAATAATGACAGAATGAGGTGTGTTGAATTAAAAAGGTGCGGTTGCTGTTATACTGTATAGTATAACAGCACAGGCGTGTGTTTACTTGTATTTGGATCTTCTCTGGCATTAACACTGTCCTTGTCAGGACCAGTCGTCCTCATGGAGACCAAAACCTGAGGAACTGGTTATTTTGTGGTTACGAAGGTAAACGTTGGTCATCGCACCAAATATTACATATAACAAACATTTACCCAGTAGTGTAAATGTTTGTTATCAACATTTAAGAAACATTTAATGTCTTAAATGTTACTGTGAATATTTTGTGTTTTAAAATGTTCAAATATGCCATATATGCATTTATGCAATCAATAAAAGATACAGACTTTACATCAATTTGAAGGATTTCATCAAATAAAGACACCTTACTGTGTGTTTGTACAGTTCACAGACACTCAATGACTTTTTAAATATTTCTGTTATCAAGTCTATCAAAGGTTTACAGAATCACCATCGTCATAAAGTCATAAAGTCATAAAGTCACAAAGCACCCTTGTCAACTCTGTCGCTCCAGTTGGTACAGCAGCACAGGATTATGGCCAAGTTACCAAAGGAGTGGTGTGTGCACAGCACACATGTTCGCACAGAGACAAAGACTGCGTAACAAAGTAACACTTAAATGCCGGATTAGCAAAGTGAACACGGCGCATTGAGATATCAGTATCATGCAAACAAACCCACTAACTGCAGTGCACGGCACCCTCTTTAGAAACCAGCTGCTCAATTTGAATACATTTTGTAGCCTTTCATGAATACTTCAGGTCATCTATCCATCTTCTACAGCTGTATCCTCCACATTAGGTCGTGGTGCCAAGCCCAGCTGACATGGGCGAAAGGCAGGGTTCACCCTGGAGAGGTCGTCAGTCCATCATAGGCACACGTAGAGACAAACGACCATTGTGCAGCTATTTTTCTACAGCAAACCTCTAACAGTGTCCCTGGTATTCAAAGACCACTGTTGTTCTCTGACGTACGTGAGAAAGGGGTCAGGTGAGCCAAAGAGTCCTCCATTTGTTATAATTTGCCGTCCAACCATTAGATGTCACTAATTCTTACACAATGGACCCTGGAAACATTGACCTTGGACAATGGAAATGAAGTTAAAAAAGAAACATATGTGTCTCATAAGGTAAAGCATTGCCAGCAATAGTGCTGAAATATCATATTTACTTATCTGGTATCTATGAGTCACTCATCATAGCATCACTTCCCCAAACAAAGCAAAAACAACAGTGATGACAGTCATTGTGTTGTTTTAAGCCCTTTGACGTGTGTCTTCGGAGAAACATGCACAACCACACCAGACAAGGCTGACATCACAGCTAGGACATCAAGTCCTTGGCACAGAACTCCAAAAGACACATCACTTATACTGTAAAGAGGCCAAGTCAATAAAACTACAGATTGGGTAGATAATGAGCTGTGTAAAAGTTGTTTTCAATGCAATACAAAGTTGTTTGTGATGCTATATATTAAAAAAAAACAAAAAACTGAGTACAGTTGTGGGTGAGTACAGCTGTTACATCAAAATTCCCCTCTCACATTATCCCTATTTATTAATATTATAGCAGTTGTTTACGCATTTCGCTCGGGGGGGGGGGGAAGAGATTATACCAATACACTGCCCTTTAGTTCAACGACAGTAAAACTTTATCCACAGTTATCGATTCCTATCAATGACATAAGCACACGCAGGATAAGATACTGGACTCCAGAAACAGCAGTCATCGTGTCAAAGTACTGAGCTGATGTCACGTGGTGGTGCACTATCTGCATCGGTGGAAGGCTACGGCAGCAGGAATTTCAACATTTTTCTAGACACATCTACCCAGTGGCCTCTCCCTCCCCTGAGAAGTTGCTAAACATGCTTCAGGGCGGCGAGACTGTGCCCTCGATGAGCCAGAGCAACAAAAGTGGGCTGAAGTGTGCTCGGTTTTGGAACACACCCCGCTACCAAAGCCATGAACCCATTTGCACAATCACGCAATCTGGGCCTGCAGTCATTGGGAAGCAGACAGACAGACAAACAGGCAGACAGACAGATGTGTGTATTTGAGTGTGTTGTGCAGTTTGTTCTGTGTCAGTGTACATTCATGGTTGTGAACACCGCAGGCCAAGCGAGCAGAGAGGACACAGAAAAGGTCAAAAAGCAGATGAGGCACGATTCACAACACAAGCTCATTTATTTATTTACTTTTGGTCATGGTGCAGCTGCACTGTATTTATTATTATTTTGTATAGTTGCTCAACACATGCGGTGAGGATTTACAGTTGCAAACGTTAGTTAAGAACAACAAACAAAACAGTACTGGCTTTAGGCATTTGCTGTATAAAATGAGCTATTTTGAAAAGGACATAGCTATACAAGCTATACGTTTTAGGTTGACCAAACATGACTGAAACTTGCTCCGTTTCCACGTGGCAGCAACTTGTCAAACGAGTTTCTAACTGAAGGACAGTCAACATGACGTAACCACCATGCAAATAAAATGATGTTTAGCCCAGTCACTTAAAGCTGTTAAAACCTGCTCAATGTAATGTATCCATCACAGAATTTGAATTATTAAAACTTTTCACGTTTCAACTCTTTACTTTATCCACACTTTAACCTCGTGGGATATGGAAGTGTTAAGAAACTACAAACTTACTAAGGCTTGTCTTCCTGTTCCTGGTCGTCTTGTGATTGGTTGTTTTTTCCACGGTGCGCTCTGATTGGCTGCGCGGCGCTCATGCGACCGGCGTCACCGACTGATTGCCGCCCTCTGAAGCCTCTGGGTCCAGTCTGGTGTAACGACAACCAGTTCATGTTCGGAGTCCAGAGGCGCAGATCGACAGCACAACTCCGGCTGAACTGAATTACATGACCCGGAGGACGGACTCCTCCGCAGTGAGCAGGACTGGTTAAAGATTACAACAGACTTTTGCCACGGTAGGTTGTTATTTTTGTTGTTGTGTGTTGTTTTGTACTGTTAAACGTCACCCGGGACTTTTCCGGAGCGTAACGTTAGCGCCTCTCTGGATGTCAACTGCCAGCTAGCAGCTTTGCTATCCAGCTAATTCTGGCTGTCAAAACAACAGAGAGGGGCATAATCTGCTAGCCACCGCCACAACACAGCTCTGCTTTCTCTCTGCGGGGCATTATTGTCCACACAGAGCCTGTATTTGACATGGTTAAAGACAGATGCGTCGACGTGGTGAGCTGTCAACAAACACATAAACCCGGTTTAAGAGTTATCTGGCTTCTTTTGTATGTTAGCGATGTAGCAAGCTCACTATGTCGATGTAAACAAACCCTGGTCTCAGCCTGTCGGTGGGCAGCAGTCTGCTTTTCTTCTTCTTCTTAATTTTCTCAACAACACACGCTGTATGAATCGTGAGGTGAAATATCATCACACCAGTTTCATTTTACAGAAAAATAAACGCTGCTTTGTGTGTTCCTTGTCAACAAGGAGGTAAATGTGGCAGGAGTTTGGGGTTTCTTTGTCTCGCTTGCTCGCCAGTGTTGAACTGACTCGTGTGCACTTTAGCTGAGTTAACATCGTTGGTTTCTGTGAGAGAGACTCTATTATTATATTGTTGCTGATGCAGGCAGATGTGGTTAAAGGTACTTTTTTTTGGAATAACTAGATCCTTACAAAGTGTTGTTGTCAAAGTAAATTCCAGCTGATACAGTATCTGGCATCAGTTTTAGTCAAATAGTGTTCAAAATCACTGGCTCACTGTCAGATAGAGAAAAATATAAATTCTGATAAAATCCCCAAACCTAATATTACATAAATGCATCACAAAGCACACACTGTAAATATGTATAAACAAAGCAGCAACAACTTTTTAACCAGGACCTCTTTATTTCTTTTTATGTTTTTAGTTATTGTAAAGTGGTAGAAATGCATTCTAGGAAAAATGTGCAATTCTGATATTCATGAAAATATTAACAATAGACAACTTAACAATATTCTATTGTGTAGGTTTGGCTCCGTTTCCCTCCCTCATCCCATAATAAAGTTAGTTTTAAAGAAAGAAGACCGCTGCTGCATCTGGAGTAGGTGTATCCAGTATTCAAATTGGAAATAATTCCACCACAACTCCAAAAAAAAATAGAGTAATCGATTACATTTATTTCTCCAGGAGGGAAAAGAATAGGGCCCTCATTCAGAAAAAAAAGATTCCAATAAAATGTAATTAAAAGTGCAGTTACACAGACAGAGCTTGTGCTTTCGTTATACAAAATGGTTGTTAACTTATGTTTCAAACTGTTCAATGGATAAAAATGAGTCGTCCTTCTTTTTTGTCTTCTGTAATTTATTCTTCTTACAAGAGCTTCTTTATTTTAGCATTTTTAATTACTTGTGAATTAAAAATAAACCTGAGTAAGTTCAGCAACATGCACTGTTTCGCCTGTTATGACAGTCCAGATGGAGACAATTCTGCTTTCTGTGGAGCTTAACTCTTTGTAGCGTGCAGTAATTGTTTTATAAATAAATGATGCTCTTGTGTAAGATAGTATAAGTAGATTTTGTTGTTGTTGTTGAATGTCAGAGACTTGAAGACCTGAATTGAACCCAGTCTGTCTGCTCTAATGTGCCTGTGAGAAAATTTATGGCAGTTTTACAGTAAACGTTGGTCATTTTTTGTAAAGCACTCGCTTATCTATATTAGGAGATGTCATTGGTCTGTCAACACTTCATAAACAATTATGCCTGATACTCGTAATGAAGATGAGATGGATGAATGAAAGTAGTTAATCAGCCATCGATCATCACCACCAGAAATATTATCATAACAGCTGTAGGCAGCATTTACTGGCATTTAGCCTCGCGACAACTCTATTACTTTCTACAGCATGTGTTCTGTATATAAAGAAAGACAAAATTCTTCATCCAGTTCATATTTCTTTTTAATGATGCTGGCTGCTTATCCTGCATATGCACAATGATCCTCCCATTTCTGAGTTCAGTTTTCTACAAAGCATGAGGTCATGTCATAAATATTTTATGGACTGGGCAGCTGATATCCTGCTTGTCTTAAACCAAAACTTTTCATGACCAAAACCACTCTCAATCCCATTTTTTATTTTTAATTATGTTTGTTTGTGTGAAAGTTGATCCTGTAGGGCTTTTGTTAATATTTGAAACTTCATGTTTGGCTCATTTTAACAACACCTGAAAGAAGCTTCATACTATGATCTGTAAATATAACCATATACACCCATCTCTGCTGCTACACATCTATATATCAGTGCACTTTTGTGTCTCAGCCTTGGAGGCGAAGCAGACCCATGCATCATTTTATATTTAGTAATTATGTTCTATACAACAATCCAGGCGACAACACCACAGCATATTTACCATATACGTCAATGTAGATCTTTCAAATTCTTCTCACCAGTGCATTTGCAGAATTCTGTTGCTTGAGTTCCCTTTGTGTGCACAAACTCTCACCCTGCTACACATTGGCCGTTGAGCAGTACATCATGTTTAGTGGAAGTACAACTCTCTAGGGAGTTTAGTGTATAATGAAGTCGGTCTGCGAGAGTGTGCCAGGCATGGGAGCAGCTAAACATAGCTTCTGAAAAAAGCAGCGACTTTCATTGCGGAATTAATTGATCAGCGTAAAGTAGCCGTCTTCTTCTTTCTTAAAACATGTTTTCTTCTTGTCCCCATTTGTGCTTTTTTCCCTTTTACAACCCTCTGGAGGTTTGTGTGTGTGTGTGTACAAAATGAAAAGATACTTCATATTGTTGCCTAAGTGAGTATGTGTGCACATATAGTTAACTACTCTGTTCATAGACGCAACACTTACATCATTGAGAGAATGTTCTTATCTGTATGTGTGACGTACAAATTTAACGGTGCTACTATTTGTAGTTTGTTACTATTTTGATTCTTCATTAATTCATTAGTTAGGATTATTTTTTTTAAATGTAATATGCCAAATCATTCACAGGTTGTGGCATCTCACATGTGAGTCATTTCTTTTTTCTCACTCTTTTGGAATGCCGCTTTGACAAAAAAACAATTTGAACTTTAGTTTGCACTTTTGAGAAATTACAATCATAAGTAAGTTTTCCTTTGGCCTCTCCCTCTCTAGGGGGTGGCCACATCCGCACACTTGATTTGGCAGAGAGTTTTACTATAATAATTGTAAGTTGAAGACATCTTGTTATATCTGCCCACATTCACATAATAACCTTGTGTTAGGAAGAGCATAGCACGCATGCTTTTAGATTTCCAGTACCTAGAAAGCAAAAAAAAGCAAGCCGTAATTAATCATTTGTTTCACATCCTGGTAGGAAACTGAGAACTGGCATTATTTGGAGCTAACAGACGTAAGATGTTAACTCAATATAGTCAGTAGTTGTGGGTTTAATTTTCATCAGAACATTAAGGGGGGCTATTTTTATCCTTATACTCTATGACCCACATTTTGGCTACCACTAAGCGCTTCAAAAACCACTGCATTTTGGTTACACTTCATTTATCAACAGTGCCAACAGTGAACTGACCTTCTGTCTCTGTGTGGTGTTAAGGTGCTTGTTTGTTATTACTGTTTTAAAGCAGGGGTGGGGAAAGGTTTCTCCAATCAAACTCCATTTCATTTTTATTTCAACTGACAAAAACGTCTTTTAAATATCACGTATATGTGTTGTTGCCTGTTTGTTTGTGACTTAATAGTCTCATTTCAACCAGGAGATGAGGTGTTTTCGTGTGGACGTATTTCCACCATCCACCATGTCTGCCACACACGTGTAAATACTCTGTTGTGGCCCTGTGTGGATGGTGTGATTGAGTGAATAAGCGTGAGTATGTGTGTGCTGCTCACTTCACACTGGTTGTCTTTGTTTATCTCTCCATCATAAGACTGTTGGCAGCCTCATCAGGAACTCAGTGCTGTACCAGGAATGAAGGGTCACAAGGGGACACGCATCAACACACTAACCCGAGTTATAAACCCACATGTTTTCTTGATATTCAAGTTTCTCTGTAGGTCGATCTCTGTTAATTAGAAAAAAAGACAAGTCGGAGATCACCTTCCCATTTTGTAGAAAAACATGTTGAACAGGCTCGTAAGTGTCTCTATCTATTAGTTTCTCATGAAATAGTCTCCACCCTTTGGAAGCTGCAAGTAGATTAGAGCACACAGCATAGTAATTATTTGCTCTCACTGGCATTCAGGTGTAGCTGTGTGCAACTAGACTCAAAGCCTTTTTCATTAATATGGGCGTGTGTGTAGTTATGTTAAAGTACTGGTCTCAGTGAAACCACACAATCCCATTGAGCAGTAAAAGTAGTCGTGTGGTCACCAGCAGCTGGTTTTAATCACTGTGAAGTTGTCCCACATACAAAGGAAGCACTGAGACGTAAATGGCACCAACAAAAAATGATTTGCCTTCACATTAAAAGACCCACTATTTAACAAATAATGTATTAAAACTATAATGATAAATAGTAGAATAATAATAAAACTGTAATTTACAGCAATTGGTGGATTTTCTTCAAAATGTAAGAAATTAAATTATGTTTTTAATTTTCTCTTGCCACTAGAGTAAATCATTTAATGCCATTGCACCCCAGAGGCTAATAATGTTCAGGTTTAAATTTCTTTGTAAGAACAAAACCACCAGGGGCAAAAAGGAAAGGAATTGTTGACGTCAGTACTGTTTTTATGTCTGTCTGAGTCACTTACGGTTTAATAAGAAATGAGAACTACACTACACCGACATTTTCAAACCACAAACCAACTGATTTTTCAGTGTAAAGCAGCAGTGCTGTCCTATATTTTGTTTTTGCTCTTTTTCCTTTCTTGCTCTTTTTTTCCCTTTTATTAGAGGTGCGAGATACAAACAATTCACAACAAATACATCATTTAAAAACAATTAATCAACCTTTCCCCTGTGTACTGTACCCAAAACTAATCTTACACATATTACTACTTTTTCTTACCATCGTCATGTTGACGGTTGACAACAGTATTGCTTTTATTGTATAGCATGACTATGCTGAATGCTGAATATTCGCAAACAGTAAAAGAGATGGACACATGACAGGCGGTCAGAAGTCAAGTCCGAGTTACATGTACATGACGTGTGATGTATGTGATGTGTCTGTGGCTTTTGGACTGACTCCTCATCTGTGATAGTGCATGTGTTTTGGTTGTTCAAGTCTGGCTCATTTAAAAGGGCAATTGATATGTTGAAATTTGCATCAGAAATTTTAATGAAAACTGTCAGCTGCCTGGATCTGCACTTAATATGCACATCTTAAACATATCAAACATGTTTGATACTCAGTAGCAAATAAAAGATACACAGATCAGAGTAAACATGTTTTGCGTGAGGAGAATCTGCTACAGTAGTCCCGTATAACCTGTTCTAACAGTTCCTGACTCGCATGAAGAAACCGATGTAAGGTAACGATAAAGCTCAAGGTCACGCTAAAGCACATTTTCTGCTTTGTGGTCCAATTTTCTAATCACAGTGCAATTTTCAAACATAACACACCAGTCTAATAGCTCAGCATTTATGGAGTCAGTAGAAAATAAACAGACTTAGATTTTTAGACAGACTCACTTACTGAAGCAGAATTTGTAGATTGTAAACATACATATTAAAAATAATTTGGAAATAATTAAAAAACGTATGCGCTGCTGCTTCCTGCATGACATCCTGTTTTGTTTTTGTTATATTAGGGATGCACGGTATTATCAGCATGATATCGGCATCGGCAGATATTGCCAGAAAAATGTCTACAGTAGGCTAAATAAAGAGGCTGCTGCCTCCTTGGATTCTGCACTGGTGCTCTCTACAACTATTATTTTTTTGTGTTTATTTATTTTGCTCAATGAAGAAAATGTATATCTACATTTAGTAGGCAAAATATTATGTTAACTTCGCTACTGAAGAGGCTAAATGACCTCTGCATATCGGTATTGGTTATCGGCCCAAGCACTCTCCCCTCAAGTCTCCTCTCCTCTCTCTCTGCTCAGTTGGGTTTGGAAACTGTGAACAGTCTGTCTACACATGTGTGAAGAACAGCCAGCTTTGTCTTTGCAGCATGTGGAACAACTGCACTGTAATTGCACAACACAGTTTGACCTCTGTCCTATATTTGGTTTTTGCTCTTTTTCCTTTCTTGCTCTTATTTTCCCTTTTATTAGAGGTGCGAGATACAAACAATTCACAACAAATACATCATTTAAAAACAATTAATCAACCTTTCCCCTGTGTACTGTACCCAAAACTAATCTTACACATATTAATACTGACGTTTGACCACAGTATTGCTTTTATTGCATAGCATGACTATATCTAATCATATAAAGTGACATTAACATTCTCTCCACAGGGTTCTGTAAATTCTGTCTCCATTTAATCTGAATGTTACCTTTTCCAACCTCAGTGATTTCCGGTGATTCAAGGATCCGTTCTTTCTCAGCTAGCGCATTTGAAGTAATCCAGTTTTTCATAATAACCCTTTTTGTAATGTACACAATGAAAGAATACATCTTTTCAAGTTTGGATGCCGCACTGCTCCAGCTATGAAAATCCTCCAGTATACATGACTGTGGTGTTAGAGGGATTATTAGAGATATTGTTTTGATCATTGATGTCTTTGTCATTCTGAGATCTTAAAAAGCTGGACGTCCTTTTTTTGTTCCTTGATGTAGACTTAAGGGTCTTGAAATACAAAACTTTCTTTGTTGCCAAACCCATATTTCTGTAGTACATTGAACATAAAAGGCCATTCAACTGCGATCAAAGGCTTCTCAGCCTCAGTAGTACCCAGTGCTGCAGAAGAGGGACTTTAATTTCCACATGGAATTAGAATACCGAAAATGTCTTGGTTTTATCAGGAGAGTATTGATTTTTCATGGAGCCAATTGATCATTCGGTATCTGCTCTCCATTTACTCAATGGAATCAAGCTGCAAGGAAGTTGGTGAGTTTTATTATCCAAGTTTGCCAGTGTAATTAAACACATTGTCTTCCTTAAGGACCTAAAACTGTTGTTAAACTCCAGTGAAGCTGTGAGCTCTTCAGTGGCATAATGTGAGTCTTTGCAGCTGTTCTTTCTATGGTTGCCATTTATTTGCGTATTTTCCGTTAAATCGACAGTCCCAGTTTTGTGCGAGCTAAAATTCTGCCTGAAGACTACAGATGAACAATAGCCATTTGGCTAATTCTGCCACATTCACAGCAATGCTTATTTATGTACATTGTCCCTGTCGGCTAAACCAATAAATTAAAAAAGCCAAAAACGAATTTGTTCTTGCGTATATTTGGCATTTTAAGGGAAATTCAGCCAATATGCTGAACATGTTCAATATTGCTGCTCCAATTCTTCACTTGTATCCCAGTGCAGTTGTATTTTAGGGAAGTTAGGCATGGTGTTGTGCTTAAGAATTCACGATGCCAGCCATCTTGACAGATTTCTTGCTCTTCTTCAAATAATCCATGACCTACAACAAGACAAACAGTGTATGTCTGCACAGTCAGGCAGTCTTCAGGGGCAACTGCATGTCAGACATGCACAGAATGCCACAAATCAGGTTTATTTAGTCAACGTCTTCTGCACTTTCTCAACATCTTTGAGTTCCATTTCTACTCTTCTTTCTCCTTTTGTTAGCAGATGCTATCACCCTCCTTTGGCATCATCTACTGCCAATCTTCTTCTTGAAGATTGTTTTTTACCTTTGTCTTAATATTTTAAATGTATTTGTCTCATATTCAGGCTGCAAATGTTTTTTTTTTTTTACGTCATTTGCAGAAATCCTGGTTTTATAGTATACATCATTGATACTGAAGAGGGAGAACATTTTCATTACAGCTACTGCCACTAAATCAGTCAGTAAATGCTTATTTGATAAAAGTTTGGAAGACAGTCAACAGTAATTTAGAAAGAGCCAGGACAATCAGAAGTTGCTCACATGTACATGACTACTCATTGATTTTTTTTATCTAGTTAGTTTGTAACCAGTCCTTAATATGATGAATTCATTGCTGTCACTTTTTAACATGAAAGAAATAACTTGACCAGAAATAACTTGAGAACCAGTCAATTAGAACTGACCTTTTTTCTTTGGTTTTCATTTCGATTTTTTTTCATTTTAATTTGAAGAAATTGCTTAAAGATGAACCTTATCATGTGTTGAAGTATTGTGTCAGCTGACTTTTATCGGCCTAAGTGATACTGTGAGACATAAGGTCACAGGATCTCTGCAGTCAACGGTATTTATTGGATTATTGAATAGGTCAGTAAGGATTTGCCTGCCATAGCAATCCTTTCAAAACAGCTGGACAAATATTGTAATATAAAATGGGGGGGATTTTGTAGTTTTACATCCTTACACTTTATACCAGTATGTACAGTATTTCACCTTCCTGTCTATAAATACAATCTGTACTGATCATATGTATCAAAGGAACAGTTTTCCTATTGTGCTGATTGACTCTCATATTTACCTGTAACGTAATTTAAATCACTTAATTTAATAAATATTCATGGGTTTTTAAAAACAAATCAATTGCTTTAAGAATTTCTATGTATCTATCGATCTATCGATCTATCATCCATCTATCAGTAGACAAACCTTGCATCTCTGAATCAATTCAGTGTTTGGACCCAGTATCAGACAAGAACTTGCAGTGACATGCAGCGCAGATAAGATGCACTGTGTGACAATAAACTAAAAATAAACACACTGTAAGGACAAAGTCGGAGCTGAAGAATGTTTCCCGTAGTGCGGCATTAACAAAAAAAACACAATGAACGTGTGACGCAAATCTTATTTCTTTTGACCTTGTTTTTGTAAAAAACAAACCACATAATGTCCTCGATACGTTTATTCTATTGATGTCCAAGGTGAAATTGATAATTTAAAGATTATAGATGTCCCTCATGTCAGCGGCAATAATTGCTACGGCTTTTAAAAATGTTTATATCAATGTTATCACAGTCTGCCAGACACGTATTGTATCGTTGGCTGCAATGGATACACACACACATGCACTCACAGCGTTGTGGCGATTGACCTCAGGGGTCGAATCAATAGCATCAATATTAAAAGCTCAATAGCATCCATGGTTAAAAGACAGTAATGCATATTAATGGTATTGCGCTCTCTAGTAGCTTCAGGGTCGGTTCAGATTGCCAAGAGAATAAACATTTTAAAAATTAATACAGGAGTTCAGTGAGTGTTCAGTGAAAGATTTTGCTTTTGTAAAATTAGAGTGCATGCGTGTTTCTAAATATTGCTGACAGAGTTTTTCCTTAGTTGAAATAGTTGGAAAAGCAAAGGCTTTTGACCAAATTTTATTAGACAAGAATTATAAACTGTTGCTCAAGGGAACCTTTTTTGATTTTTTTTTGTTTTTTACCCAGCAGACTGTTCCTTGAGGCTGCTAAAGTTTTTCTCCTCTGTGTCTATTCCTCTGTCTCACCATGCGTTTTAACTGTCACTGCGGTGGGACGTCTGATCTTATTTTATGAGCCGCTGAAACTTGCAGAAACAGTGCAGATTGTGAAATTGTGACTATAATTGTTTTGTTTCATGTGGATAATAATTGGACCTCACACCGGGATTTTTAAGGAGGAAAAAAATAAGGGCGCTCACAACATCATTCATTAGCTGCGATAAGGTTTATTATACAGTGACATTTGCATGTAGCAACTTGATGAGTCATCTTGTATCCTGTTGTCGACAGGCATTATCTCTCTGCTATACACTGGGAACTCAGACTTTAACGCTGGATTTGTCTCACTCAGACCCCTGCGACACATGGGTGTGTGCAAATGTTTTCCTCCATTTTCTCAGTATAGTGACTTCTTTTCATCTCTGTATGGGGCCAGTATGTTCAGTTTTGTCTGCCTACTGGGGTCGTCCGGTTTGTTCTTTCAAGCGCTACGTGTGTGTGTGTGTGTGTGTGTGTGTGTGTGTGTAATTGTGTGCTGTTTGGACTAGTACTTGCAAATAATATGCTATTGTACATTATAGATATGATATAATAGAAAAACAATGAAAGTCAAGTTGCTGTTGGCTGCTCTTTATAGGCAATGTTACCTATCTTTGAAACGGATATTAAAGTGTTAAATTAGACTTTTTTTTTTTATGCGCTTCTTTGCATCATATACTGTTTTTGTTGTTCTATCCAGCTCTGGAAAGCAACAGGTATGCAGAGTGGGTGTTGTAAAACAGCTAATAGGACCATCTTCTTTTTCTTGTATGGAGTTTAATGGCAGCCGACCATTTTGGAGTTAGGAAACTCCTACACTACCCAGTTTGTCATATTCTTTCTCTCTTCTCCTCTCCTGTCTTAGCAGAGGCCCAGCACCAGCTCGCCCTCCCAACTGCCCAGTAACCTGATTAGTCAGAAGCTGCCGGAGAGTGTCGCTCACTCTCAGATCACCTTATTTACATTAGGCTGAAAGAATGGAATCATTTATAAGTAATGCCAAAGAAACCCTGCCAACTGCACCGTTTTAAATGGCTTCAAATCTAATCTATCTAAATCTATCTAATCTCAGTTTTAGTTACACTTGGCTGTGACAGACCACTTACCAAACAGAGGAAGTTTCTGTGATTGCATTTGTTGAAGAGAATAAAAGTATTGATATACTGAAAGGGCTACATTTATGCCTGCCATCCGCACCACCCCACCATCTGCAGGGCTGCATTTTAGCCCGGGTGGGTGAAAATGAAGACCATTGGCAACAATGATGCAGTTACCTGCATTAATTTCCTGACCGGTTCTTATCAGCCTCAAATCAACCAGCAGCTGTGGACAAAAGGCCTTATTAAAATCCCTGTTCCATTGTTTCTTCTCATCAGAAATACCCCAACAAAAAAAAAACTAAGCAGAATCAAAGATTTTGAATAAATTTAAATATTGCAATTATTTTGACAGGTATTGTGATTGCGATATGATTCGCAACACCAGAGGGAATGGTCATTTTCACACCGTTATTCTCATTTTTTTTCGAAAAACATATTTAAAATGATTACTGAGTGATATTTGTGCAGAAACAAAGATGCTCTCTTCAGTCTGTAGAATAACATGTGTATTGACACTGACTATTTCTGAAATGGGGCTAAATCTCTCGTCTTGATGTAAATTGTTCATATTATAAAAATGTTTCTGTTAAATACAGATTCAGTAAAATAGATGTAGCTCTTATGGGAAAGATTGAGTGGACATTTTCAATTTCTCAATGTAGAAGTGTTTGATTTAGATTTGGGGAACTCGCGCTCAGGCCAGTCACCTCAGTTCAAATTGTCTTTTTTTTTATTATCATAATCACAGCACAGAAAAGTGGCTGTGTCTGCTACTTGGTGTCATCAGGTTATGAAACCCTCTACTTTCCCTGATTCATTTTACATTTTTTTCAGTCTTCTTCCTCTTTCTCTCACATGTCACTTAGCTTGCAGCAGCTGTGGCTGTGCTTGATAACAGTCATCTTGCACCTTCTCACACACACCACCACACCTATTCTCTGGAAAAGCCAGCTGTCGTTGTTGTGGAGTCTGTAATCAGTATTTGCTGCTGCTGCTGAAACGAAACTTAAATATCTGCTGGATTTTTATGTGGCGTTGGTAATTATTTCTCTTTTTCACTATGAACATGCAAACTGTTGTTGAGCCTCCATGTAATTGCACAGGTTAATGTGACCAATTACATTTACTGGTTAATGATATTTAGCCACTAAATTGATGGGTCCACCACTATTCTCCAAAGGAGACTGTGTTCCCTGCTACTTATCAAGGGACTGGTAGCTGCTGTTGTGCTGTTTAATAATCTTAACAGGCTAATTATCTTCTTTTATGTCTTTTTATTCATGTTTATGTACTTTATAGGTATTGCCCTGCAAGTACCTGCAAGAAAACTGTATTATACAAGTGTGTTATCTGTGTCTTTTGCTCCTTGCCTGCTTACATTGCCCTTTAATAGTCTCTGTGTTTACAAGTACATACTCGGGTGTGTGTGTGTGTGTGTGTGTGTGTGTGTATGCACATGCCCTTTGTGTATCTGTGTCTATTCCCCTTGAGTGTCTCATCCCCTAAGGTATGTGTGTGGTAGCACAGACGTTAAATGAAGTGGTTTGGTACTTATGTGTGTAATGTGTGTAACGTGTGTAATGTGCGTGTTGGAGCGTAGCATTCTATTTGTGTGTCTGTGTGTGTCTGTGTGTGTGAGAATAAGAGAGGCATTGAGAGATCAGCAGTATACTGATATAAAGTTGCAGCTGCAGTTCCTATCACTTTACGTGACACTAAATCCTTGGTTGTGAGTGAGTGTTTGGACACATGCAGACATAAATGGGTCCAGGTCAGTCACACACGAGTGCATGAAGGCTACAGGCCTTCACAAGGATAAATCCTCCAAACCAAGGACCTCTGATGCGTCTGCATTTACCGTTTCATGTTTGTTGCTCACCCATGCTGCTGTTGACATTATGACAATTCTTTCTTACTAAAAAACTATTATAATCTTGGCTTTGTAGAGGTAGTGTTATGACATAACCACCACCTGTTGGTCTCTGTCAGTGAGAGACAAGTCATAAAATACTTTTTAATTATAGCAGGTTAATTTATGAGCCATCTTGGCAGTTGTTCATCCTGAGTGTCACCTTCTGTGGAACAGTGGTTAAGCAACTTTACTGTCAGATTCTTTCTGTGGAACCTTGTTCCTCAACAAGGTGAATTTAATCTGCATTATAGTGCATTTGCCTGGTAGGAAACATTTGTGTGTCCGTATCACAATCCACTTTCATATATTTGCTTTGTTTTTGTCTCTCTCTTTTTTTAGTTCTGCAAAGTCCTAAGCGTAAGAGTCATCAAGACTTCAGCCAGGACTTCAGGTAGGTCACCCCGTTTTTGTATCAACGTCTTGCTCAGAGTGCATCTTCTCATCTAATGGCTGTTCCTGTTCTGTCCAATCAGGTTTGGTCCAAAGCAACAACACCCACTCCGTCTCCTGTCCCGTCCCATCTGAGTCCGCTCCAGTTTTCAGTGGAGGTGCAGGTCCAGCGTCTCAAGCTGGACGAAGGAGAGACAAGTGGGGCTGAGCGCCCCTCCTTTGTGCTGCGACACAGAACTTCGAAACTCGCAGAACATGCGGCAGCGAACACGCCTACAAATCCCATGAGTCCCCGGGAGAAAGCGGACACACCCACCTCAGGTTCTTCCAACAGTCACCTCACTACCACCGAGTGCGCCTCACACAATGGGGTGAGTATCATGTGGTATGTTCAGAGCCATCTGGTGCGATACGGGTCAGTCGGTCTCACAGTAAAACTACTCCACAAGAACACACACACACCCGCACATTCATAATTAAATAGGTGTTTTTAGCAGTGAGGTCAAATATTCTGACCGTTTTTTTGACCACAGTCTTTCAGGATAATAACTAACTTAACACACACATTGTGACACCTAATGTAAAGTAGGCAATGAAAACACACACTCTGACTTGCAATTAGTTTATAATCATTTGACCTCAGTCTGTTTTCTCAGTGTGTGTGTGTGTGTGTGTACACAACATGATTAATCACCAGTTCAACTTTGAGGATCTAATGTTGTATCCACAGATTTTTTAAAAGAAGATTAATAACCATCAGAATATAATTTAATCTCACTTTTAAAGGATTGTATTAGAGTTGAGGACACAGTTAGATTTTAAATTTCTGTAGGAAGGTTTTTGGACATGTCTTTCTGCGTGGAGTTTGCATGTTCTCCCTGTGTGTGATGGGTTTTCTCTGGTTTCCTCCCACAGTCCAAAAACATGCAATATGGGGATTAGGTAAATCGTACACTGAAAAAAGCGGTAGAAGATGGATGGATGGATGGATGGTTTTGGGACATTATGTGAAGGGCCTGTTGAATGTGATGCAGCACCCATGTATACATATGAAAGATGCATACAAAAGGAAGTGAAAAATAATCAAATTGTAATACTTTCAAATGAGCAGCTGGAAAATGCAAAGGGGAAACGATAAGTATTTTTATTCCTAAACCTTCATGAAAGTGATTATATAAAAGTGAGAAGTGAAAATGGGCTCAGAATGTGTCTTTCAAAAGAAAACGACACACTCTGTGAATCAAAGCTTTTATCTAAAACTAAGTCCACTCCAATCATCATAACGAGAGCAGTTTGACATTTATTGCTCATGGGGGGGAAAGTGCATTACAAAATCTGCCAAGCAGGTTTTTGAAACTTGGCACAGTTTGATCCTGAGCCCGTTTCCTCGAGCGTTTCATCCTCCGCCCTCTCTCCCTTATTATTGACAGACTCACCATCTTCAAGGCTTTTCAGACTCAGTGAGTCACTTTGTGTCATAGTAATTAACAGTGCACTATCCGCCCGATGTTCTGCTTTAACTCCACTCCAGAGTCCAAAGTGATGCGCGCATTGAACGACTGCAGACCTCGCAGTCCCAGAATAGACCCGTCACGTCTATAAACGGACATGTTGCGGGAAAGAAATTAAGCACTTTAACAAAAACATCATCAACATTAGTATCCTGTGATTGACCAAACAAAAGCACCACATCCTCTCTCTCTCTCTCTGTCGCTCCCTCCCTCTCTCGCTCCCTCCCTCTCTCTCTCTCACAGTGGCATCACTTGTGACTTTGTGTCACACACAGACAAAGCTGCCGCTCTGTTGTTCGGAGTGAAAGGCAATCGGCACTGAGTCGAAACACAATAGTGTTCATGTGTGTATTGAGACTGCTTTTTTTGTGAGTTAGCGCGTGGCCTTTTTACCTGATGTAATACAACACGGTTACCTGAGAGGATGCTAGGGGCCCCCTGCCCCAATCTGCGAGGGCAGGCTGTCTTTAACACCACACGGTCTGCCTGTTGAATTTTTCAGCATTTTGTGCAGACGTTTGTGTGTGTGTCTTGAAAGGTGTTTTTGTGTGTGGTATAGGTTTGGTTTCACACTTCCTTTTTCTTCAGAAAGAGGTGCCTTTCAGAATTGCCCGGGGGGAAATAGTTTCTTTCTTTCTTACATTAGTTTGACTTATATTATCTGTCTGGTTTTGTTTGAGTCACACGGTAATTGTATTTATTTTATTTCCCGTTTTTAAGGCTCTTATAAACTTGTGTCCACTGTGACATTGTGGTGTTTGTGTGTGTCTCCCTGATCACACCCTGCATTCACAGAGCATCATTTTTTGGAAACAATAGCTGTTTACCTGCCAGAAAATCCCCAACCTACGACCCAAAAATGAAGTGTTTCATTTGCAAGTGTGACGCCGACCGTAAAGATGTCCCTAAAAGTGACGCATGGTAGTTAAACAGCATATTTTTCTGGTTCGTCCGTTTCATTTGAAACATTGACTCGATGTAGTTTATGTGAAGAAGCTTTTTGTTTGGGTACGTTATTGTATTTTTACACGTATATTCCCTCTAAGCCTTATTGACCTTTAAGTTAACATGTAATATAAAGTCAGTTGGTAAGAAGAAGAGAATGTCAGCTGGAGGAATTCCATGACACATCCACAAATTCAACTATAAACAACAAAACAAGATAAAAATCTATAAAGAGTGAACAGTTACCTTTTAAACTGTTTGGACATTAAAGCCCACCGCACATCCTTTCTTTGTGCAGATTCTTTTTTTTATTACTGTGATGCGTCAATGCCAGGTCTGTGGTATGAGGATGTGACATCTGATTCCTCTTCCTCCTATTGTACCTGTCCAAGCAACAATAGTTATTGAAGCATTATTTAAAATCATTATTCATTAAACCATGGTGTCGACTTCCGGCAAAATCTGAACGCCTAAAACATTAAGGTCATTAAATATGACCAACTCGAGAAGTTATTGTAAGAAGATCAGAATCAGATTGAAACATTTATTTGCATTCTTCATGGTATGCTTTATCTGTGCTGTAGCTTCATTTGAGGGCAGAATCATCTTTTCATCAAGAAAACAAACTATATTTAAAGTATATGCTTCCCTCACTAGTGTTGAAATCCCTTGTTTGGTAAAACTCTAATAAAATGAAGGAAAAAATACACAATTTCCATGCCCTCCGTAGTCATGGGCGAGAACAGAGGGAACAGTTTATGTTGTGGGGGCCCAAACACGGCATCTGGTTTTCAGAGTCAGACATGTGAGTGTGTGGAACATGCATCTTTGGGAGGGTCTCGCCATATTTTCCAAATTGTTACCCATCCCAAGAGAGCAATTGTGCCTGTGTGTGAGTCACATGTTGAATCCCTCTGCCTGTGCTGCTGTGCAGGGGTTACGGTGTACAAGGGTAAGCTCTTCCCTATTTGGACCATCATAGATTTAGGCTCTCCTGTCATTGGTGCACACCGTTTTAGCCGCTCTCCCATTGGCTGCCAGCCGTTTCCTGTGACACCACCCTTGCACCCAAACGTCCACGTGACTTTTTGTTTGTGTCTTAAGTTGCATGTTTCACAAAATGATGGAGATCTACCCTCAAATGAGTCTCTTGCTTCACTTCCCTCTGGAACATATCTCCTACTTTCGAGTTCAGCAGAACTGATTAGAGCAGAGTCTCCTCATAAACAAACACACAGAAACAGTGCGTGTGTGTGTGTGTGTGTGTGTGTGTGTGTGTGCGTGCGCATGTGAACAGCCATTAGTGAGTTGGAAATCATTAGCCAAGTGTATATACAGAGTAGTTAATCAGTCTGAGGGGAGCTGGGTGTATATTTTTCTTGTATGAGTGTGGGACAGAGGACTTGATTGGTCCTCAGGGGCTTTTAAGATTTCCTCAAGTCTGTATGTATATCATTTAAAGCTTTGTGTTTGTTTCTTTATTCAAAGAAGAGCAAACAACAACACTGAAGGCGTTTTTTCGTCTTTGACAAGATTGTCTCAGACAGATCTTTCATCCAATCCTCCTGTCAACTATTTTTAGAGATCCCCTGCCCTCATCCATTCAATAAAAGTAAGTTTTTTATCATACACAAGAAAAACAACAGCTCATCTTTTATTTTGCTTTTTAAAGATGAGTACGGATTAACTTTTATTTGGGAAAAAAATTGTTATTGGTTAACATAAAAGTAAAATAATGGTTTATTTAAACTTTTTATGTTGCAAGCTCTTTGGGATTTTGGATTGTTTTTTGGGCAAAACGCCTAATGTCTGCCTTCCTGAAATATAACAGTCAATATGAGGTTATTACTCGCCAACAAAATGACATCACACTCCTTTAGCCTAACGTTAATATTGATAATTGATGAGTCGCCGCTTAAACACAGCGATTGTGTTACTGAGTGTGTTTAAATCAAATTTCCTGACTCGTGAAGGCTCCTCTGTCTCAGGCATTTCCCAGGAAAAGCCTTTTCCGAGAAGTGGGAACATCGCTCTGCTCCCAACATAAGTGACAGACTCTGTCGCACAAACGGGCAGTCTATTAGCACTGACTCCCGGACTGTGTTACAGTCACACACTCTTAAGAGGATACACGGCCAGATTTTAGATCAGAGAGAGTGGACACTTCCTCGAGGGAGGAGATCGTATCATTCGCACATTCATACTTTCACACAGAGAAATTTGACTCCATAACCTCTGCCATTATGACTAATGTGTGTGGCGATCAGGCAGCTGAGGTTGAGTCACGTGTAGTGGAGATACTGTGTTCATCCTAGAAGTGCGTGTCTTTGTGTGTAGGTATCTGTGTTACAACTTTAGGACCTTGTTTGGTATCAACACCACTGTCTTTGTCAGGAACAGTAGTCCTCATTTTAAGCTACACAGAAACAGCATTTTGGGAGCCCAGGAAAGCCCAGTGTCCCAACAAGAATACCTACGGAAAACTGTGTGTGTGCAAGAGAGAGAGAGAATGTAAACACATGAGTGCATTAGGGATAGTCCACATTTCCAAGAATCACTCCTACACCTCTCCTCCTGTCGCTGTGACTTGTTATTGGATCTGATGACGGCAGCGCTGGCTGAGCCGCTGAAAACCAAACCTTCTGCATCACCTGTTGCTGAACCTCAACGCTGTGGCTCTTTACAGTCTGCAGTGAGTTTAGCACAATCGAACAGATTGTGCAAACGGCTGTTTCTGCTCCTTTTTCTCCAGTCTTCTTTACTCCCTCAATGTGTAAAAACACCCACAGCTTCCTCTTTACGACGAAAGCTTCTGTGTTTCATACGGATTAAAGGCTGAGTAGAAGACGCACAACAGCAGTGTTGAGCAATGATATTGTTGTTGTTTTTTTCGCAGAATGTGGAAAGAATCTGTAGAGTAGGCACTGTAAGATGACTTGGAGGAAACTGTGTCCCTCTCTAAGGAAGCTTTGTTTTGCTTTGTTTTTGCCGTTGACATGATTGAAGTCCAGGTGGTGTGGACACTTGCACTGGACACTCAAACCGGACGCAACAGAACCAAACAGAACACAGACTGTGCAGTAGCTCAACAGCTGTAGCGCTCCAGTAAAAAAGGGTTTTCCCAGTGAGGAGGTGGCTGATCATAAATCAAGTCAATGTGCAGGTTGTAGGCTAAATGCTTTCTCTCCCTGCATTTTACTGAGCTTTCTTTTTCATTCTGTTAACTAGAGCGTGTGTGTGTGTGTGTGTGTGTGTGTGAGACATGCTGTCCATTTACTTCCATCCCATTCTTCTGAATGCCTTGTGTGAAATAGCAGTGCATGTGTAATATGTACCTGAGTGTATTGCATCATTTGGCCCAGAAGCACACCAGGAATGAATGGAAATGTGTGTTGTTGCTGGCTTGTCTGGCTTGTGATGGTGTATTGAGTGTGTCCTTTGTCTTTATTGTCTGCCTATGCTCACATGCACACACGCACGCAGTGTTTCACTAACCCTAAAATCAACTCTTAATCATCAAAAACAACAATATAAAAGCAGCACATGCGCTATCTCTCTCTCTCACACACACACACACACCCTTAAAGAATAAAGAATATGGGCAGCATCTGGATTTAAGCCCACACCCACATTACATGCACGCATGCACATACATGACAGGGCATTACTGAGACACACACACACACACACACAAAGACTGCAGAGCACACGTGACTCCTTGGCAGTCGCCCAGTTACCCTCTGCTCACGCTCATGCGATTTTACTCACTCACTGACGCGTCCCCTCACACATAAACACACACACACACACACAGAGTCGATGTCAAGTGTCACCTTTATCTTGGCTTCGAAACACAGTGGATTCATGTGAGCGCTTAATAAGAACCGCGCACGCGTGTCACCTTCGTGCAGTTCCACAACGGACGACGGCGGTTAAACCTGATGCATTATTAAGCAAGCACGTGTGACACTGTGCACAAGTCAGACTGACACACTCAGACTTCTGTCTGTCCAAGAGACACAACATGGTCAACAACACATAAAGTCAAACATGCAGTGTGAGTGTGTACTTTGCTGGTGGGAATTCAGAATTGGGTTAGTCATGCATTATATATGAGACAGGACTTTTCCTCTCTCGTTCTCGCTGCTATTCTCTTGTTCTCTCATCTGTCTCACCCTCCTCCTCCTCCTCTGAAGTAATGATAAGAGCAGAAGGTCCATCTTTTTTCTAATCATATCCTCATCCTTTTATATGGGCCTTGTGTGTGTGTGTGTGTGTGCGTGATATATATCCACCTGAAACCACATAAAATGTTATTGTTTTTATTGTTCCGTTGTGTGTTCACCTCTGTGTTGGTCTGCATTGTTTCTGTGCGTGTCACTTATGATGAATGACTGTTTTCGTCGTGAAGCAATAGCCGTATTAATTCTGTCCCCGGCTCCGCGGCTGTGACAGCTGTTGTGTTAGATTGAATTCACGCTGTCTGTCTAATCCTCGGGTTTATAAATGGTCGGTGTCTTCGTCGGATCAAACGTCAGCTCGGTTTTTCTTAAAATATACTTTTGCTTGATGTGACAATCTGTATGCGGATGGATGAGACGACTCAAACTGGGCAGTTTCGTTCCATGGTCCCAACTCTGTTGTCCAAACCAAGCAGAGGGAAATCTGCTTGATGATTGAAAACCTGTTTCTGTTGTCGTGTAGTCATTTTTTAAATAATAAATAATAACTTTTACAATTCATTACACACTGAATGTTGATCTGAATTTTTACTTACAAAAAAAAATCATCTCCCAAAATATTTTCCCCTACTTTAAATAGAATCTTTCAGTATCTGGCTAGGTTTATCCTGTTAACTTTCATACTCAGTACATTATTCATTGATTCATTAATACAAAATGAATCCTTAATCATTTAATTTCTTCACCAAAACTCCAAAAATTCCATTATTATAGTCAGCTAATCCAGGTTAATGCTCAGTGGTGGTTTAAAGTCTTTGGTTGAGACCAAAACAAAACAGATTTCTTCAATTTTCGACTGTGTTGCATCACCGTAAACATTTAACGTACACTCTTTAGTCACAGTTTATGCAAAACGGACACTTCACGTCATCCAGCGAATGAAGCTGAAATATAAATGTGCTCTTTGTTTGAACAAAACAAAACAAAAATGTCCTATTATCCCTAAAACAGTCCCTCTGCTCTAACACTGTGTCTCTGCTCCTTCTTCTTCTTCTCAGAGTGACCCAGAGTGTGACGAGGAGAGAAGAATAAAAGAGGAGGACGAGAGAGGAAGAGAAGAAGAAGAAGAAGAGGAAGATGAGGAGGAGAAAGAAGAGAAGAGCTGCGACGAAGGCTTCATGGGAATGACTCCGCTGCTGCAGGCTCACCATGCCATGGAGCGGATGGAGGAGTTTGTACATAAGGTAGTGACTCACATTCACAGACACTGCTGCAGGTGCAGGTTCTCTGGTGTCTCTTTCACAACCGTCGCTCTCCTTCCATAACATCACAATAAATAACCAGCGTATCATATCTAGTTTATCAGCGATAAAAACAATTTTTTACAGTGTCATTTGTGATTGTGCAGGTGATAAACGGCATTTGTCATTTTTATTGTAGGCGTTTACAACAGGGACATGATTATGATTGTGATATGTTTCACAACACATTCTCAGAGGTTTATCTTCACGTCCTGCAGACGTTCCTTTATATGTTGCGTGGAGACGGACATTAAAAGGTTAGAGAGAGACAGGTCTCCGAGGACTGCGCTGATATGTGGACTCGCATGAGCTCGTACAAGCGTCTCCAGCTTGGTCTAATATTAACACGCGCACTGAAATTGCAACCAGCATGTTGTAAATTAGGGAAATTAATCATTCTGCAGATACACTGTAAGCGCTCTCTCTCTCTCTCTCTCTCGGTGTCTCTGTGTCTCCCTGTGTCTCTCTGTTGGGGGTGTTTTGCTGTATCGGGACTCTTGACTTGACTAAGTACTGTTAATTTGACACTGATGACTACATTACACTACACACAAACACACACACACACAAACAAACACAGTTTCACGCAGTGTTCCTTTAAAGGACTTCCGTTCATTTGGACCGCTTTACACTTAACCGCAACCACAACTTAACTCTTATCCATAAACATTAAAACAGTTCCTCAGAAACGAGGTTCTGCCTCATTAGGACCAGATTTAGTCCCATGAGGACTACATGTGAGTTTTTATGTCTTTACACACACACACACACACACACACACAACACTCAGCACAACCAAGCAGCTGATTCTCTCTCTTTCATTTTCTTCTTCTTTATATTTCCTTTTCCAAACTTTAATGCTAATGCTGCTGATGATGATGCTGATGATGTTTGTGTCCCTCGTTAACTCGTCAGGTGTGGGAGGGCCGGTGGCGAGTCATACCTCACGACGTGCTCCCCGATTGGCTGAAGGACAACGACTACCTGCTCCACGGCCACAGACCGCCCATGCCTTCGTTCCGCGCGTGCTTCAAGAGCATCTTCAGAATCCACACGGAGACGGGAAACATCTGGACACACCTGCTAGGTAGGACACACCTGACATTCTCAACTTTAACCTCATGTCCTTAACTTCACTCTCTAAGAAGTACATTTAACAAGCTAAAACAACAAATAACAGCAAGAGCAAACACACACACACAAACACAGACTGGGATATTTACCATAACAACAATAGTATTTTTGTTTTCTTTCTCTGGGTCTATTTCTGTATCGTAATAGCAGCCAATCTTCATATCTAACCTGACTCGTTAGGTAACCAGTCTTGTGTGAAACGTCACATGACGTCACAGCCAATCAGAGCTGTTGTGTAGAGAGCTGAGCTGAGGTGGTTTATATAAGAAAACAAAGTATTTCATCTAAAATGATATTTATAGTTTGGTTGACCTTGGAATGTGTTTGAATTTGTGTTTTTTTAAATATATATATAAACCTACATGAAATCTTTCTAGTTGTCCTCTGGCTCTAAAATGACTAAATGACTAGTAATGTCCTCTACTGCCACCTGGTGGTCCGTGGGGACTACTGCGCCTAAATATTTGTGGTCTTTGAGTGATATTTTCTCTCTCTCTCTGTCTCTCTCTCTCCACAGGCTGTTTGTTCTTCCTGTGTCTCGGCCTCATGTACATGTTCAGGCCCAACATGTCCTTCGTGGCTCCGGTGCAGGAGAAGGTGGTGATCGGGATGTTCTTCCTCGGCGCCATCCTCTGCCTGTCCTTCTCCTGGCTCTTCCACACAGTTTACTGCCACTCTGAGGGCGTCTCCAAAGTCTTCTCCAAGTAAGACGCTTGGACACACCTGGGCAAAACCTCCTGTTAGTGTCACTCTGTGTCTGCAAACCATTTACCCTGTGTTTCTCCCCCTTTCTCTCTCTCTCTCTCTCTCTCTCTCTCCCTCTCTCTCTCTTGCGCGCTCCAGACTGGACTACAGTGGGATTGCCTTCCTGATCATGGGCTCCTTTGTTCCCTGGTTGTATTACTCCTTCTACTGCTCTCCTCAGCCTTGTTTCATCTACCTGATAGTGGTGTGTATACTGGGACTTGCTGCCATTACCGTCTCCCAGTGCGACTTCTTTGCCACACCACAGTACAGAGGAGTCAGAGCAGGTACAGTGATGTGTTGTGTGTCTTGTTCTATTAAAGTGCAGCAATCAGTATTTTGTACTGGCGATGGATTCATTTTAGAGCCGTGCCGTGTCACACTGTTCACTGTGATGCTGGAGTTAATTTGAATACAACACGTGCAGAGCTGAAACCAGCTGTTAAACACACCAAAGTTACAAAATAACCTTGTTGTACTCCCAATGGAGGCAGCAGTGGACCCACAAAAGACAGAGAAGCTGCTTATTAATAAAGGATTCAATTTACAGGATGACAAACCCAGACTGGGTGAACTGACTTTACAGAAACCGAGCATAAAATGAACAGATGCATTCAAGGAACCCCGTAACTCACATTGCTTCTGCACTCCACCAACCTTTGCCTTCCTCTCTCTCTCTCTTTATGTGTGTGTGTAGGAGTGTTTGTGGGTTTGGGGCTGAGCGGCGTGGTTCCCACTCTGCATTTTGTGATCAGCGAGGGTCTGATCAGAGCCACCACCATCGGTCAGATGGGTTGGCTGTTCCTGATGGCGACGCTCTACATCACGGGAGCCTGTTTGTACGCCGCTCGTATCCCCGAGAGGTTCTTCCCGGGCAAGTGTGACATCTGGGTGAGTTTCAGACAAACAAGTCATTATTTTTTTCTTCCCTGTGTGTTTCCATATGTTCACTTGAAAGGAATCCCAGAGTATGGGCAGATTTCTTTTTCTTTTTTTTTATGCCTCTGTACCCGGTGACAGCTTGTGCCTGCAGGCTTTATGTCTTCATGTTGTCTTTGCTTTCGTCCTGTTTTTCTTTTTTAACACAATATCTCAAGAACACCTTGAGCGAGTCTCTTTAAATTCTGCACAAACATTTAAGTTCGACTCAAGGATGAACTGAGTAGATATTAGTTGTCAAAGTACTAAACTGATGTCTCAGGAACGTCTCCGGGGAATCCTTTCACGTTTGGTGAAAACATTAACTTGAGCTACTTTTCTTACATTCACTGAAATGCAGAGATTCTCCTGCCAAAGTCAAATGTGCAGTTAATGTCTGAGGATCCACAGAAAGAAAACAAGCATGTGTCCAGGCATCTTCCCCCTCGTCCTGGAACCCAAACAATGTCCCACTGTGTCCGTCATACGGCAACAGCAAACTCTAGAGAAAGTCCAGACCCAAATCTGCAGACATTAGCCAGCTTGACTTGATTAGAAACTGGTGGTGAAGGCCGCGGTGGAGTCACGTGTCATGTGAGTGTCTTTATGTCCCTCACACGCATGTTTATTTGACCCCGTCTTTCTTTCTCTTCCCTAGTTCCACTCCCACCAGTTGTTTCACATCCTGGTCGTGGCCGGAGCTTTTGTCCATTTTCACGGCGTCTCCAACCTGCAGGAGTTTCGCTACACGGCGGGAGGAGGCTGTGCAGAGGAGGGCGCTCTCTAACACACACACACACACACACACACACACACACTCACTCGTTCACGCACACATTCGACAGGGAGGTACCAGTTCTAATAATATGCACAGAAATGTCACACAGGCTTCTGCGACGCGTGCACTCGGGCGTTAAAAATGCACACACGTGCGCCCCCCTGGAGACTGAAGTGGCTTGTTCAGTGTGCGTTTTGTATGCTTAAATAAACAAGAATGGACTCTCAGGGGGCGCTATAACAGCTGATCTCTCTGTCCTCTGACTTTGTCCATCCTCCCTTTTTGACTTCCAAGATGGTGCGTTTTTTAAAAAAGCCGTTTCCTGGAAGGACCGGCGAGACATTCATGACCTCCCTCCTGTTATTATTCGTTACTAAGTGAAAGAAGACATTTCGAGGTGTTTGCCGAATGCTGTTTTCCAAATTTGAGTATGAAAAAAAAAAAGAAGACAAAAAAAAAAGAGAAAAGGAATTGACTGGAAAATGTCTTGAATGAATTTCTTCTGCGATTGTTAATCTTGTGGGTTGAAGATGTTTCCGGCGGGTGGGCGTGGTTATAAGTCACTTTAAAGAGAGAAAAAAAAGGACCCTTTTTCCATATAAATAAGATTTCTACCTTTTGGGTTATAGATTTGTATGAAATGTATTATTAAAAATAACAAAAAAAAAAATTAAAAAAAAATCAAAATAAAGGCCGTCACGCGATGGCAAAAAAAAAAAAAATTAGATAATAAATCAATTAAAGACGAGGAGCCGAGGTGTTTTATCTACATTTTGTTTATTATAATTAAAAAAAAAAAAAAAAGAGGTGCAGTGGAGTGAAGAATAGATTATTATGCAAAGACGAGGAGGAAATCTAAAGGCACAACGCTTCAAACTTTGCGAATGAGCAGCAACTCGTGGACTTGCTCGTGTTTTGTTTGTGGTGTCGGTGGAAAGTAACGACTCAGTCGCCCCCTGACCTGAAAACCCTGTTATGTATATATATATATATGTATATATATATATATACTTAAACAAGGAGATAATGGAAGAACTGTGCTCCTCTCACTTTGCTTTTCACTCGTGTGTTTTCTCCCAGACGTCTCAGACTCGGAGCTCGGGCCTTGTGAGTCAAACCTTCTCCCGCGCTATTTAAACCAAATATAAAATTCAAAAAATTCAAAAGCGTCTCCTCGATGTGTAGCCACTTTCATTTATCTTCTTACTGTAAAATCTTATCGTCTTATATTGTATATCTGAAGAAGAAGAAGAAGAAAAAATAATGAGAATTTCTACGCCCCAGATATAAGTTTATTCTTTTTCTTAATGACCTTTAAAATAAAAGATAACGGAGGTTTTTATAAACAAGGCCGCACAGTCCATTATGTCATATTTGGTACTGTAAAACTACAGTATTAGTACACATTATTGTGGTTCTCCTTCCCCTTGGACACGCGATGATGTTCAACTCAAAAAAAGATGACGTTTTTCTTTGTCTGACTCGATTGTACTTTAATTTATCCACTGCTGCTTTTTGGTATTATTATTATTATTATTATTATTATGTTATTATTGCAAGCTTTAATTTCACTTGTTTTCTTTTCTTCTTGCTCTTAATATTCATCTGTTGCTGTGGTGAGACAAAAAAGACGAGAACAGGGAACATTTGTAACAACAAAACTCCAAAAACAACACTTTATTTGGAGGTTAAAACAAGGTGACCTTTTAAAAATGTCACACCTGCACAATAGAATCTCTTTTTCTTTCTTTCTTTCTTTGTTTGATTGTTTGAAATTTCGGTTTGTGAGTCTCTGAATGAAACCACCAGTTGAATTCATATTTGAATAAACAGCATATCTTCTGGTTTATTTTTCCATTTCTTTTTTTTCCCATCTTGTTTCTATTAATTTATTTCTCTTGGGGAGTGCATTTCGTCTGTTGAAGCACATGTTCTGTTCTTATGGGAGTGTCTGAATGCAATAGACCTTTATATCTGCTGTATTGTTCTAATAAAAAAAAGGTTTTTTGAATCTGTCGTTTTTTGTTCTGTTTCTGTGTGACAAAAGTATGAAGTGAAAACATGAGCAGCGTTTGTCAAGAGAAACTTTACATACTTAGTTTTAGTTTAATTTATTCAGGCCTTAAAAAAGGTATTGACAGGAAAGTAAATGTAATCAAATTTCATCAAATTTAATACATATAAAAAAAAGTCATAGTATAGTATGTCGTCCAAAATCAGCAGAAAAAGGTCATAGTATAGTATTCTTTCTGCTGATTTTGGACGACATACTATACTATGACTTTTTTAGGTGATTTTGGACGACATTCTGTACTATGACTTTTTTAGGTGATTTTGGTCGACATTCTATACTATGACATTTTTAGGTGATTTTGGACAACATACTATACTATGACATTTTTGACAGATTTTGGACGACATACTATACTATGACTTTTTGGACCGATTTTGGACGACATACTATACTATGACTTTTTTAGGTGATTTTGGACGACATACTATACTATGACTTTTTGGACCGATTTTGGACGACATACTATACTATGACTTTTTTAGGTGATTTTGGACGACATACTATACTATGACTTTTTTATGTGATTTTGGACGACATACTATACTATGACTTTTTTAGGTGATTTTGGACGACATACTATACTATGACTTTTTTGAGTGATTTTGGACGACATACTATACTATGACTTTTTTGAATGATTTCGGACGACATACTATACTATGACTTTTTTAGGTGATTTTAGACGACATACTATACTATGACTTTTTGGACCGATTTTGGACGACATACTATACTATGACTTTTTGGACCGATTTTGGACGACATACTATACTATGACTTTTTTGACCAATTTTGGACGACATACTATACTATGACATTTTGGTGTCATTTTGGACGACATACTATACTATGACTTTTTTTACCTATTTTGGACGACATACTATACTATGACCTTTTTAGCTGATTTTGGACGACATACTATACTATGACATTTTGGTGTCATTTTGGACGACATACTATACTATGACTTTTTTGACCAATTTTGGACGACATACTATACTATGACGTTTTTAGGTCATTTTGGACGACATACTATACTATGACATCTTTGAGTGATTTTGGACGACATACTATACTATGACTTTTTTATGTGATTTCGGACGACATACTATACTATGACTTTTTTAGGTGATTTTAGACGACATACTATACTATGACTTTTTTATGTGATTTTGGACGACATACTATACTATGACTTTTTTAGGTGATTTTGGACGACATACTATACTATGACTTTTTTAGGTGATTTTGGACGACATACTATACTATGACTTTTTTGAGTGATTTTGGACGACATACTATACTATGACTTTTTTGAATGATTTCGGACGACATACTATACTATGACTTTTTTAGGTGATTTTAGACGACATACTATACTATGACTTTTTGGACCGATTTTGGACGACATACTATACTATGACTTTTTGGACCGATTTTGGACGACATACTATACTATGACTTTTTTGACCAATTTTGGACGACATACTATACTATGACATTTTGGTGTCATTTTGGACGACATACTATACTATGACTTTTTTTACCTATTTTGGACGACATACTATACTATGACCTTTTTAGCTGATTTTGGACGACATACTATACTATGACATTTTGGTGTCATTTTGGACGACATACTATACTATGACTTTTTTGACCAATTTTGGACGACATACTATACTATGACGTTTTTAGGTCATTTTGGACGACATACTATACTATGACATCTTTGAGTGATTTTGGACGACATACTATACTATGACTTTTTTATGTGATTTCGGACGACATACTATACTATGACTTTTTTAGGTGATTTTAGACGACATACTATACTATGACTTTTTTATGTGATTTTGGACGACATACTATACTATGACTTTTTTAGGTGATTTTGGACGACATACTATACTATGACTTTTTTAGGTGATTTTGGACGACATACTATACTATGACTTTTTTATGTGATTTTGGACGACATACTATACTATGACTTTTTTATGTGATTTTGGACGACATACTATACTATGACTTTTTTATGTGATTTTGGACGACATACTATACTATGACTTTTTTAGGTGATTTTAGACGACATACTATACTATGACTTTTTTATGTGATTTTGGACGACATACTATACTATGACTTTTTTATGTGATTTTGGACGACATACTATACTATGACTTTTTTAGGTGATTTTAGACGACATACTATACTATGACTTTTTGGACCGATTTTGGACGACATACTATACTATGACTTTTTGGACCGATTTTGGACGACATACTATACTATGACTTTTTTGACCAATTTTGGACGACATACTATACTATGACATTTTGGTGTCATTTTGGACGACATACTATACTATGACTTTTTTTACCTATTTTGGACGACATACTATACTATGACTTTTTTGACCGATTTTGGACGACATACTATACTATGACGTTTTTAGGTCATTTTGGACGACATACTATACTATGACATCTTTGAGTGATTTTGGACGACATACTATACTATGACTTTTTTATGTGATTTCGGACGACATACTATACTATGACTTTTTTAGGTGATTTTAGACGACATACTATACTATGACTTTTTTATGTGATTTTGGACGACATACTATACTATGACTTTTTTATGTGATTTTGGACGACATACTATACTATGACATTTTGGTGTCATTTTGGACGACATACTATACTATGACTTTTTTTACCTATTTTGGACGACATACTATACTATGACCTTTTTAGCTGATTTTGGACGACATACTATACTATGACATTTTGGTGTCATTTTGGACGACATACTATACTATGACTTTTTTGACCAATTTTGGACGACATACTATACTATGACGTTTTTAGGTCATTTTGGACGACATACTATACTATGACATCTTTGAGTGATTTTGGACGACATACTATACTATGACTTTTTTATGTGATTTCGGACGACATACTATACTATGACTTTTTTAGGTGATTTTAGACGACATACTATACTATGACTTTTTTATGTGATTTTGGACGACATACTATACTATGACTTTTTTAGGTGATTTTGGACGACATACTATACTATGACTTTTTTATGTGATTTTGGACGACATACTATACTATGACTTTTTTAGGTGATTTTGGACGACATACTATACTATGACTTTTTTGAGTGATTTTGGACGACATACTATACTATGACTTTTTTGAATGATTTCGGACGACATACTATACTATGACTTTTTTAGGTGATTTTAGACGACATACTATACTATGACTTTTTGGACCGATTTTGGACGACATACTATACTATGACTTTTTGGACCGATTTTGGACGACATACTATACTATGACTTTTTTGACCAATTTTGGACGACATACTATACTATGACATTTTGGTGTCATTTTGGACGACATACTATACTATGACTTTTTTTACCTATTTTGGACGACATACTATACTATGACCTTTTTAGCTGATTTTGGACGACATACTATACTATGACATTTTGGTGTCATTTTGGACGACATACTATACTATGACTTTTTTGACCAATTTTGGACGACATACTATACTATGACGTTTTTAGGTCATTTTGGACGACATACTATACTATGACATCTTTGAGTGATTTTGGACGACATACTATACTATGACTTTTTTATGTGATTTCGGACGACATACTATACTATGACTTTTTTAGGTGATTTTAGACGACATACTATACTATGACTTTTTTATGTGATTTTGGACGACATACTATACTATGACTTTTTTAGGTGATTTTGGACGACATACTATACTATGACTTTTTTAGGTGATTTTGGACGACATACTATACTATGACTTTTTTGAGTGATTTTGGACGACATACTATACTATGACTTTTTTGAATGATTTCGGACGACATACTATACTATGACTTTTTTAGGTGATTTTAGACGACATACTATACTATGACTTTTTGGACCGATTTTGGACGACATACTATACTATGACTTTTTGGACCGATTTTGGACGACATACTATACTATGACTTTTTTGACCAATTTTGGACGACATACTATACTATGACATTTTGGTGTCATTTTGGACGACATACTATACTATGACTTTTTTTACCTATTTTGGACGACATACTATACTATGACCTTTTTAGCTGATTTTGGACGACATACTATACTATGACATTTTGGTGTCATTTTGGACGACATACTATACTATGACTTTTTTGACCAATTTTGGACGACATACTATACTATGACGTTTTTAGGTCATTTTGGACGACATACTATACTATGACATCTTTGAGTGATTTTGGACGACATACTATACTATGACTTTTTTATGTGATTTCGGACGACATACTATACTATGACTTTTTTAGGTGATTTTAGACGACATACTATACTATGACTTTTTTATGTGATTTTGGACGACATACTATACTATGACTTTTTTAGGTGATTTTGGACGACATACTATACTATGACTTTTTTAGGTGATTTTGGACGACATACTATACTATGACTTTTTTATGTGATTTTGGACGACATACTATACTATGACTTTTTTATGTGATTTTGGACGACATACTATACTATGACTTTTTTATGTGATTTTGGACGACATACTATACTATGACTTTTTTAGGTGATTTTAGACGACATACTATACTATGACTTTTTTATGTGATTTTGGACGACATACTATACTATGACTTTTTTATGTGATTTTGGACGACATACTATACTATGACTTTTTTAGGTGATTTTAGACGACATACTATACTATGACTTTTTGGACCGATTTTGGACGACATACTATACTATGACTTTTTGGACCGATTTTGGACGACATACTATACTATGACTTTTTTGACCAATTTTGGACGACATACTATACTATGACATTTTGGTGTCATTTTGGACGACATACTATACTATGACTTTTTTTACCTATTTTGGACGACATACTATACTATGACTTTTTTGACCGATTTTGGACGACATACTATACTATGACGTTTTTAGGTCATTTTGGACGACATACTATACTATGACATCTTTGAGTGATTTTGGACGACATACTATACTATGACTTTTTTATGTGATTTCGGACGACATACTATACTATGACTTTTTTAGGTGATTTTAGACGACATACTATACTATGACTTTTTTATGTGATTTTGGACGACATACTATACTATGACTTTTTTATGTGATTTTGGACGACATACTATACTATGACATTTTGGTGTCATTTTGGACGACATACTATACTATGACTTTTTTTACCTATTTTGGACGACATACTATACTATGACCTTTTTAGCTGATTTTGGACGACATACTATACTATGACATTTTGGTGTCATTTTGGACGACATACTATACTATGACTTTTTTGACCAATTTTGGACGACATACTATACTATGACGTTTTTAGGTCATTTTGGACGACATACTATACTATGACATCTTTGAGTGATTTTGGACGACATACTATACTATGACTTTTTTATGTGATTTCGGACGACATACTATACTATGACTTTTTTAGGTGATTTTAGACGACATACTATACTATGACTTTTTTATGTGATTTTGGACGACATACTATACTATGACTTTTTTAGGTGATTTTGGACGACATACTATACTATGACTTTTTTAGGTGATTTTGGACGACATACTATACTATGACTTTTTTATGTGATTTTGGACGACATACTATACTATGACTTTTTTATGTGATTTTGGACGACATACTATACTATTACTTTTTTATGTGATTTTGGACGACATACTATACTATGACTTTTTTAGGTGATTTTAGACGACATACTATACTATGACTTTTTTGTGTGATTTTGGACGACATACTATACTATGACTTTTTTATGTGATTTTGGACGACATACTATACTATGACTTTTTTAGGTGATTTTAGACGACATACTATACTATGACTTTTTGGACCGA
Organism: Solea solea; assembly: GCF_958295425.1. NCBI lineage: Eukaryota > Metazoa > Chordata > Actinopteri > Pleuronectiformes > Soleidae > Solea > Solea solea. Next base: position 31,596,918 of record NC_081136.1, on the reverse strand, counting down.
TTTTGGACGACATACTATACTATGACTTTTTGGACCGATTTTGGACGACATACTATACTATGACTTTTTTGACCAATTTTGGACGACATACTATACTATGACATTTTGGTGTCATTTTGGACGACATACTATACTATGACTTTTTTTACCTATTTTGGACGACATACTATACTATGACTTTTTTGACCGATTTTGGACGACATACTATACTATGACGTTTTTAGGTCATTTTGGACGACATACTATACTATGACATCTTTGAGTGATTTTGGACGACATACTATACTATGACTTTTTTATGTGATTTCGGACGACATACTATACTATGACTTTTTTAGGTGATTTTAGACGACATACTATACTATGACTTTTTTAGGTGATTTTGGACGACATACTATACTATGACTTTTTTAGGTGATTTTGGAAGACATACTATACTATGACTTTTTTGACCAATTTTGGACGACATACTATACTATGACATTTTGGTGTCATTTTGGACGACATACTATACTATGACTTTTTTTACCTATTTTGGACGACATACTATACTATGACCTTTTTAGCTGATTTTGGACGACATACTATACTATGACATTTTGGTGTCATTTTGGACGACATACTATACTATGACTTTTTTGACCAATTTTGGACGACATACTATACTATGACGTTTTTAGGTCATTTTGGACGACATACTATACTATGACATCTTTGAGTGATTTTGGACGACATACTATACTATGACTTTTTTATGTGATTTCGGACGACATACTATACTATGACTTTTTTAGGTGATTTTAGACGACATACTATACTATGACTTTTTTATGTGATTTTGGACGACATACTATACTATGACTTTTTTAGGTGATTTTGGACGACATACTATACTATGACTTTTTTAGGTGATTTTGGACGACATACTATACTATGACTTTTTTGAGTGATTTTGGACGACATACTATACTATGACTTTTTTGAATGATTTCGGACGACATACTATACTATGACTTTTTTAGGTGATTTTAGACGACATACTATACTATGACTTTTTGGACCGATTTTGGACGACATACTATACTATGACTTTTTGGACCGATTTTGGACGACATACTATACTATGACTTTTTTGACCAATTTTGGACGACATACTATACTATGACATTTTGGTGTCATTTTGGACGACATACTATACTATGACTTTTTTTACCTATTTTGGACGACATACTATACTATGACCTTTTTAGCTGATTTTGGACGACATACTATACTATGACATTTTGGTGTCATTTTGGACGACATACTATACTATGACTTTTTTGACCAATTTTGGACGACATACTATACTATGACGTTTTTAGGTCATTTTGGACGACATACTATACTATGACATCTTTGAGTGATTTTGGACGACATACTATACTATGACTTTTTTATGTGATTTCGGACGACATACTATACTATGACTTTTTTAGGTGATTTTAGACGACATACTATACTATGACTTTTTTATGTGATTTTGGACGACATACTATACTATGACTTTTTTAGGTGATTTTGGACGACATACTATACTATGACTTTTTTAGGTGATTTTGGACGACATACTATACTATGACTTTTTTATGTGATTTTGGACGACATACTATACTATGACTTTTTTATGTGATTTTGGACGACATACTATACTATGACTTTTTTATGTGATTTTGGACGACATACTATACTATGACTTTTTTAGGTGATTTTAGACGACATACTATACTATGACTTTTTTATGTGATTTTGGACGACATACTATACTATGACTTTTTTATGTGATTTTGGACGACATACTATACTATGACTTTTTTAGGTGATTTTAGACGACATACTATACTATGACTTTTTGGACCGATTTTGGACGACATACTATACTATGACTTTTTGGACCGATTTTGGACGACATACTATACTATGACTTTTTTGACCAATTTTGGACGACATACTATACTATGACATTTTGGTGTCATTTTGGACGACATACTATACTATGACTTTTTTTACCTATTTTGGACGACATACTATACTATGACTTTTTTGACCGATTTTGGACGACATACTATACTATGACGTTTTTAGGTCATTTTGGACGACATACTATACTATGACATCTTTGAGTGATTTTGGACGACATACTATACTATGACTTTTTTATGTGATTTCGGACGACATACTATACTATGACTTTTTTAGGTGATTTTAGACGACATACTATACTATGACTTTTTTATGTGATTTTGGACGACATACTATACTATGACTTTTTTATGTGATTTTGGACGACATACTATACTATGACATTTTGGTGTCATTTTGGACGACATACTATACTATGACTTTTTTTACCTATTTTGGACGACATACTATACTATGACCTTTTTAGCTGATTTTGGACGACATACTATACTATGACATTTTGGTGTCATTTTGGACGACATACTATACTATGACTTTTTTGACCAATTTTGGACGACATACTATACTATGACGTTTTTAGGTCATTTTGGACGACATACTATACTATGACATCTTTGAGTGATTTTGGACGACATACTATACTATGACTTTTTTATGTGATTTCGGACGACATACTATACTATGACTTTTTTAGGTGATTTTAGACGACATACTATACTATGACTTTTTTATGTGATTTTGGACGACATACTATACTATGACTTTTTTAGGTGATTTCGGACGACATACTATACTATGACTTTTTTAGGTGATTTTGGACGACATACTATACTATGACTTTTTTATGTGATTTTGGACGACATACTATACTATGACTTTTTTATGTGATTTTGGACGACATACTATACTATTACTTTTTTATGTGATTTTGGACGACATACTATACTATGACTTTTTTAGGTGATTTTAGACGACATACTATACTATGACTTTTTTGTGTGATTTTGGACGACATACTATACTATGACTTTTTTATGTGATTTTGGACGACATACTATACTATGACTTTTTTAGGTGATTTTAGACGACATACTATACTATGACTTTTTGGACCGATTTTGGACGACATACTATACTATGACTTTTTGGACCGATTTTGGACGACATACTATACTATGACTTTTTTGACCAATTTTGGACGACATACTATACTATGACATTTTGGTGTCATTTTGGACGACATACTATACTATGACTTTTTTTACCTATTTTGGACGACATACTATACTATGACTTTTTTGACCGATTTTGGACGACATACTATACTATGACGTTTTTAGGTCATTTTGGACGACATACTATACTATGACATCTTTGAGTGATTTTGGACGACATACTATACTATGACTTTTTTATGTGATTTCGGACGACATACTATACTATGACTTTTTTAGGTGATTTTAGACGACATACTATACTATGACTTTTTTATGTGATTTTGGACGACATACTATACTATGACTTTTTTATGTGATTTTGGACGACATACTATACTATGACTTTTTTAGGTGATTTTGGACGACATACTATACTATGACTTTTTTATGTGATTTTGGACGACATACTATACTATGACTTTTTTATGTGATTTTGGACGACATACTATACTATGACTTTTTTATGTGATTTTGGACGACATACTATACTATGACTTTTTTAGGTGATTTTAGACGACATACTATACTATGACTTTTTTATGTGATTTTGGACGACATACTATACTATGACTTTTTTATGTGATTTTGGACGACATACTATACTATGACTTTTTTAGGTGATTTTAGACGACATACTATACTATGACTTTTTGGACCGATTTTGGACGACATACTATACTATGACTTTTTGGACCGATTTTGGACGACATACTATACTATGACTTTTTTGACCAATTTTGGACGACATACTATACTATGACATTTTGGTGTCATTTTGGACGACATACTATACTATGACTTTTTTTTACCTATTTTGGACGACATACTATACTATGACCTTTTTAGCTGATTTTGGACGACATACTATACTATGACATTTTGGTGTCATTTTGGACGACATACTATACTATGACTTTTTTGACCAATTTTGGACGACATACTATACTATGACGTTTTTAGGTCATTTTGGACGACATACTATACTATGACATCTTTGAGTGATTTTGGACGACATACTATACTATGACTTTTTTGACCAATTTTGGACGACATACTATACTATGACTTTTTTGACCAATTTTGGACGACATACTATACTATGACGTTTTTAGGTCATTTTGGACGACATACTATACTATGACTTTTTTGACCAATTTTGGACGACATACTATACTATGACATTTTGGTGTCATTTTGGACGACATACTATACTATGACTTTTTTTACCTATTTTGGACGACATACTATACTATGACCTTTTTAGCTGATTTTGGACGACATACTATACTATGACATTTTGGTGTCATTTTGGACGACATACTATACTATGACTTTTTTGACCAATTTTGGACGACATACTATACTATGACTTTTTTATGTGATTTTGGACGACATACTATACTATGACTTTTTTAGGTGATTTTAGACGACATACTATACTATGACTTTTTGGACCGATTTTGGACGACATACTATACTATGACTTTTTGGACCGATTTTGGACGACATACTATACTATGACTTTTTTGACCAATTTTGGACGACATACTATACTATGACATTTTGGTGTCATTTTGGACGACATACTATACTATGACTTTTTTTACCTATTTTGGACGACATACTATACTATGACTTTTTTGACCGATTTTGGACGACATACTATACTATGACGTTTTTAGGTCATTTTGGACGACATACTATACTATGACATCTTTGAGTGATTTTGGACGACATACTATACTATGACTTTTTTATGTGATTTCGGACGACATACTATACTATGACTTTTTTAGGTGATTTTAGACGACATACTATACTATGACTTTTTTATGTGATTTTGGACGACATACTATACTATGACTTTTTTATGTGATTTTGGACGACATACTATACTATGACTTTTTTAGGTGATTTTGGACGACATACTATACTATGACTTTTTTATGTGATTTTGGACGACATACTATACTATGACTTTTTTATGTGATTTTGGACGACATACTATACTATGACTTTTTTATGTGATTTTGGACGACATACTATACTATGACTTTTTTAGGTGATTTTAGACGACATACTATACTATGACTTTTTTATGTGATTTTGGACGACATACTATACTATGACTTTTTTATGTGATTTTGGACGACATACTATACTATGACTTTTTTAGGTGATTTTAGACGACATACTATACTATGACTTTTTGGACCGATTTTGGACGACATACTATACTATGACTTTTTGGACCGATTTTGGACGACATACTATACTATGACTTTTTTGACCAATTTTGGACGACATACTATACTATGACATTTTGGTGTCATTTTGGACGACATACTATACTATGACTTTTTTTTACCTATTTTGGACGACATACTATACTATGACCTTTTTAGCTGATTTTGGACGACATACTATACTATGACATTTTGGTGTCATTTTGGACGACATACTATACTATGACTTTTTTGACCAATTTTGGACGACATACTATACTATGACGTTTTTAGGTCATTTTGGACGACATACTATACTATGACATCTTTGAGTGATTTTGGACGACATACTATACTATGACTTTTTTGACCAATTTTGGACGACATACTATACTATGACTTTTTTGACCAATTTTGGACGACATACTATACTATGACGTTTTTAGGTCATTTTGGACGACATACTATACTATGACTTTTTTGACCAATTTTGGACGACATACTATACTATGACATTTTGGTGTCATTTTGGACGACATACTATACTATGACTTTTTTTACCTATTTTGGACGACATACTATACTATGACCTTTTTAGCTGATTTTGGACGACATACTATACTATGACATTTTGGTGTCATTTTGGACGACATACTATACTATGACTTTTTTGACCAATTTTGGACGACATACTATACTATGACTTTTTTGACCAATTTTGGACGACATACTATACTATGACTTTTTTGACCAATTTTGGACGACATACTATACTATGACGTTTTTAGGTCATTTTGGACGACATACTATACTATGACTTTTTTGACCAATTTTGGACGACATACTATACTATGACTTTTTTAGCTGATTTTGGACGACATACTATACTATGACTTTTTTGACCGATTTTGGACGACATACTAAACTATGACATTTTTTGGCGATTTTGGACGACATACTATACTATGACATTTTTGGCCAATTTTGGACGACATACTATACTATGACTTTTTTTACCTATTTTGGACGACATACTATACTATGACTTTTTTAGCTGATTTTGGACGACATACTATACTATGACTTTTTTGACCAATTTTGGACGACATACTATACTATGACGTTTTTAGGTCATTTTGGACGACATACTATACTATGACTTTTTTAGGTGATTTTGGTCGACATTCTATACTATGACATTTTTAGGTGATTTTGGACGACATACTATACTATGACATTTTTGACAGATTTTGGACGACATACTATACTATGACTTTTTTAGGTGATTTTGGACGACATACTATACTATGACTTTTTTAGGTGATTTTGGACGACATACTATACTATGACATTTTTGACAGATTTTGGACGACATACTATACTATGACTTTTTTAGGTGATTTTGGACAACATACTATACTATGACTTTTTGGACCGATTTTGGACGACATACTATACTATGACTTTTTTAGGTGATTTTGGACGACATACTATACTATGACTTTTTTATGTGATTTTGGACGACATACTATACTATGACTTTTTTATGTGATTTTGGACGACATACTATACTATGACTTTTTTAGGTGATTTTGGACATACTATACTATGACTTTTTTGAGTGATTTTGGATGACATACTATACTATGACTTTTTGGACCGATTTTGGACGACATACTATACTATGACTTTTTTAGGTGATTTTAGACGACATACTATACTATGACTTTTTGGACCGATTTTGGACGACATACTATACTATGACTTTTTTGACCAATTTTGTACGACATACTTTTCTATGACTTTTTTATGTGATTTCGGACGACATACTATACTATGACTTTTTTAGGTGATTTTAGACGACATACTATACTATGACTTTTTTATGTGATTTTGGACGACATACTATACTATGACTTTTTTATGTGATTTTGGACGACATACTATACTATGACTTTTTTAGGTGATTTTAGACGACATACTATACTATGACTTTTTGGACCGATTTTGGACGACATACTATACTATGACTTTTTGGACCGATTTTGGACGACATACTATACTATGACTTTTTTGACCAATTTTGGACGACATACTATACTATGACTTTTTTTACCTATTTTGGACGACATACTATACTATGACTTTTTTGACCAATTTTGGACGACATACTATACTATGACTTTTTTGACCAATTTTGGACGACATACTATACCATGACGTTTTTAGGTCATTTTGGACGACATACTATACTATGACTTTTTTGACCAATTTTGGACGACATACTATACTATGACTTTTTTGACCAATTTCGGACGACATACTATACTATGACATTTTGGTGTCATTTTGGACGACATACTATACTATGACTTATTTGACCAATTTTGGACGACATACTATACTATGACTTTTTTGACCAATTTTGAACGACATACTATACTATGACTTTTTTGACCAATTTTGGACGACATACTATACTATAACTTTTTTTACCTATTTTGGACGACATACTATACTATGACTTTTTTGACCAATTTTGAACGACATACTATACTATGACTTTTTTGACCAATTTTGGACGACATACTATACCATGACGTTTTTAGGTCATTTTGGACGACATACTATACTCTGACATTTTGGTGTCATTTTGGACAACATACTATACTATGACTTTTTTGACCAATTTTGGACGACATACTATACTATGACTTTTTTGACCAATTTTGGACGACATACTATACTATGACTTTTTTGACCAATTTTGGACGACATACTATACTATGACGTTTTTAGGTCATTTTGGACGACATACTATACTATGACTTTTTTGACCAATTTTGGTCGACATACTAAACTAAGACATTTTTTGGCGATTTTGGACGACATACTATACTATGACATTTTTGGCCAATTTTGGACGACATACTATACTATGACTTTTTTTACCTATGATGGACGACATACTGTACTATGACCTTTTTAGCTGATTTTGGACGACATACTATACTATGACATTTTTGGCCAATTTTGGACGACATACTATACTATGACTTTTTTTACCTATTTTGGACGACATACTATACTATGACATTTTGGTGTCATTTTGGACGACATACTATACTATGACTTTTTTGACCAATTTTGGACGACATACTATACTATGACGTTTTTAGGTCATTTTGGACGACATACTATACTATGACATTTTTGACCGATTTTGGACGACATACTAAACTATGACTTTTTTGACCAATTTTGGACGACATACTATACTATGACTTTTTTGACCAATTTTGGACGACATACTATACTATGACGTTTTTAGGTCATTTTGGACGACATACTATACTATGACATTTTTTACCTATTTTGGACGACATACTATACTATGACTTTTTTTAGCTGATTTTGGACGACATACTATACTATGACATTTTGGTGTCATTTTGGACGACATACTATACTATGACTTTTTTGACCAATTTTGGACGACATACTATATACTATGACGTTTTTGACCAATTTTGGACGACATACTATACTATGACGTTTTTAGGTCATTTTGGACGACATACTATACTATGACTTTTTTGACCGATTTTGGACGACATACTATACTATGACGTTTTTAGGTCATTTTGGACGACATACTATACTATGACTTTTTTGACCAATTTTGGACGACATACTAAACTATGACATTTTTTGGCGATTTTGGACGACATACTATACTATGACTTTTTTGACCGATTTTGGACGACATACTATACTATGACGTTTTTAGGTCATTTTGGACGACATACTATACTATGACATCTTTGAGTGATTTTGGACGACATACTATACTATGACTTTTTTGACCAATTTTGGACGACATACTATACTATGACATTTTGGTGTCATTTTGGACGACATACTATACTATGACTTTTTTGACCGATTTTGGACGACATACTATACTATGACGTTTTTAGGTCATTTTGGACGACATACTATACTATGACATCTTTGACTGATTTTGGACGACATACTATACTATGACTTTTTTGACCAATTTTGGACGACATACTATACTATGACTTTTTTGACCAATTTTGGACGACATACTATACTATGACGTTTTTAGGTCATTTTGGACGACATACTATACTATGACTTTTTTGACCGATTTTGGACGACATACTATACTATGACGTTTTTAGGTCATTTTGGACGACATACTATACTATGACATCTTTGACTGATTTTGGACGACATACTATACTATGACTTTTTTGACCAATTTTGGACGACATACTATACTATGACTTTTTTGACCAATTTTGGACGACATACTATACTATGACTTTTTTATTTGATTTTGGACGACATATGACATTTTGGTGTCATTTTGGACGACATACTATACTATGACTTTTTTATGTGATTTTGGACGACATACTATACTATGACATTTTGGTGTCATTTTGGAAGGACATACTATACTATGACTTTTTTTACCTATTTTGGACGACATACTATACTATGACCTTTTTAGCTGATTTTGGACGACATACTATACTATGACATTTTGGTGTCATTTTGGACGACATACTATACTATGACTTTTTTGACCAATTTTGGACGACATACTATACTATGACGTTTTTAGGTCATTTTGGACGACATACTATACTATGACATCTTTGAGTGATTTTGGACGACATACTATACTATGACTTTTTTATGTGATTTCGGACGACATACTATACTATGACTTTTTTAGGTGATTTTAGACGACATACTATACTATGACTTTTTTATGTGATTTTGGACGACATACTATACTATGACTTTTTTAGGTGATTTTGGACGACATACTATACTATGACTTTTTTAGGTGATTTTGGACGACATACTATACTATGACTTTTTTATGTGATTTTGGACGACATACTATACTATGACTTTTTTATGTGATTTTGGACGACATACTATACTATGACTTTTTTATGTGATTTTGGACGACATACTATACTATGACTTTTTTAGGTGATTTTAGACGACATACTATACTATGACTTTTTTGTGTGATTTTGGACGACATACTATACTATGACTTTTTTATGTGATTTTGGACGACATACTATACTATGACTTTTTTAGGTGATTTTAGACGACATACTATACTATGACTTTTTGGACCGATTTTGGACGACATACTATACTATGACTTTTTGGACCGATTTTGGACGACATACTATACTATGACTTTTTTGACCAATTTTGGACGACATACTATACTATGACATTTTGGTGTCATTTTGGACGACATACTATACTATGACTTTTTTTACCTATTTTGGACGACATACTATACTATGACTTTTTTGACCGATTTTGGACGACATACTATACTATGACGTTTTTAGGTCATTTTGGACGACATACTATACTATGACATCTTTGAGTGATTTTGGACGACATACTATACTATGACTTTTTTATGTGATTTCGGACGACATACTATACTATGACTTTTTTAGGTGATTTTAGACGACATACTATACTATGACTTTTTTATGTGATTTTGGACGACATACTATACTATGACTTTTTTATGTGATTTTGGACGACATACTATACTATGACTTTTTTAGGTGATTTTGGACGACATACTATACTATGACTTTTTTATGTGATTTTGGACGACATACTATACTATGACTTTTTTATGTGATTTTGGACGACATACTATACTATGACTTTTTTATGTGATTTTGGACGACATACTATACTATGACTTTTTTAGGTGATTTTAGACGACATACTATACTATGACTTTTTTATGTGATTTTGGACGACATACTATACTATGACTTTTTTATGTGATTTTGGACGACATACTATACTATGACTTTTTTAGGTGATTTTAGACGACATACTATACTATGACTTTTTTATGTGATTTTGGACGACATACTATACTATGACTTTTTTAGGTGATTTTGGACGACATACTATACTATGACTTTTTTATGTGATTTTGGACGACATACTATACTATGACTTTTTTATGTGATTTTGGACGACATACTATACTATGACTTTTTTATGTGATTTTGGACGACATACTATACTATGACTTTTTTAGGTGATTTTAGACGACATACTATACTATGACTTTTTTATGTGATTTTGGACGACATACTATACTATGACTTTTTTATGTGATTTTGGACGACATACTATACTATGACTTTTTTAGGTGATTTTAGACGACATACTATACTATGACTTTTTTATGTGATTTTGGACGACATACTATACTATGACTTTTTTATGTGATTTTGGACGACATACTATACTATGACTTTTTTAGGTGATTTTAGACGACATACTATACTATGACTTTTTTATGTGATTTTGGACGACATACTATACTATGACATCTTTGAGTGATTTTGGACGACATACTATACTATGACTTTTTTATGTGATTTCGGACGACATACTATACTATGACTTTTTTAGGTGATTTTAGACGACATACTATACTATGACTTTTTTATGTGATTTTGGACGACATACTATACTATGACTTTTTTAGGTGATTTTGGACGACATACTATACTATGACTTTTTTAGGTGATTTTGGACGACATACTATACTATGACTTTTTTATGTGATTTTGGACGACATACTATACTATGACTTTTTTATGTGATTTTGGACGACATACTATACTATGACTTTTTTATGTGATTTTGGACGACATACTATACTATGACTTTTTTAGGTGATTTTAGACGACATACTATACTATGACTTTTTTGTGTGATTTTGGACGACATACTATACTATGACTTTTTTATGTGATTTTGGACGACATACTATACTATGACTTTTTTAGGTGATTTTAGACGACATACTATACTATGACTTTTTGGACCGATTTTGGACGACATACTATACTATGACTTTTTGGACCGATTTTGGACGACATACTATACTATGACTTTTTTGACCAATTTTGGACGACATACTATACTATGACATTTTGGTGTCATTTTGGACGACATACTATACTATGACTTTTTTTACCTATTTTGGACGACATACTATACTATGACTTTTTTGACCGATTTTGGACGACATACTATACTATGACGTTTTTAGGTCATTTTGGACGACATACTATACTATGACATCTTTGAGTGATTTTGGACGACATACTATACTATGACTTTTTTATGTGATTTCGGACGACATACTATACTATGACTTTTTTAGGTGATTTTAGACGACATACTCTACTATGACTTTTTTATGTGATTTTGGACGACATACTATACTATGACTTTTTTATGTGATTTTGGACGACATACTATACTATGACTTTTTTAGGTGATTTTGGACGACATACTATACTATGACTTTTTTATGTGATTTTGGACGACATACTATACTATGACTTTTTTTTACCTATTTTGGACGACATACTATACTATGACCTTTTTAGCTGATTTTGGACGACATACTATACTATGACATTTTGGTGTCATTTTGGACGACATACTATACTATGACTTTTTTTTACCTATTTTGGACGACATACTATACTATGACCTTTTTAGCTGATTTTGGACGACATACTATACTATGACATTTTGGTGTCATTTTGGACGACATACTATACTATGACTTTTTTGACCAATTTTGGACGACATACTATACTATGACGTTTTTAGGTCATTTTGGACGACATACTATACTATGACATCTTTGAGTGATTTTGGACGACATACTATACTATGACTTTTTTGACCAATTTTGGACGACATACTATACTATGACTTTTTTGACCAATTTTGGACGACATACTATACTATGACGTTTTTAGGTCATTTTGGACGACATACTATACTATGACTTTTTTGACCAATTTTGGACGACATACTATACTATGACATTTTGGTGTCATTTTGGACGACATACTATACTATGACTTTTTTTACCTATTTTGGACGACATACTATACTATGACCTTTTTAGCTGATTTTGGACGACATACTATACTATGACATTTTGGTGTCATTTTGGACGACATACTATACTATGACTTTTTTGACCAATTTTGGACGACATACTATACTATGACTTTTTTGACCAATTTTGGACGACATACTATACTATGACTTTTTTGACCAATTTTGGACGACATACTATACTATGACGTTTTTAGGTCATTTTGGACGACATACTATACTATGACTTTTTTGACCAATTTTGGACGACATACTATACTATGACTTTTTTAGCTGATTTTGGACGACATACTATACTATGACTTTTTTGACCGATTTTGGACGACATACTAAACTATGACATTTTTTGGTGATTTTGGACGACATACTATACTATGACATTTTTGGCCAATTTTGGACGACATACTATACTATGACTTTTTTTACCTATTTTGGACGACATACTATACTATGACTTTTTTAGCTGATTTTGGACGACATACTATACTATGACTTTTTTGACCAATTTTGGACGACATACTATACTATGACGTTTTTAGGTCATTTTGGACGACATACTATACTATGACTTTTTTAGGTGAGTTTGGTCGACATTCTATACTATGACATTTTTAGGTGATTTTGGACGACATACTATACTATGACATTTTTGACAGATTTTGGACGACATACTATACTATGACTTTTTTAGGTGATTTTGGACGACATACTATACTATGACTTTTTTAGGTGATTTTGGACGACATACTATACTATGACATTTTTGACAGATTTTGGACAACATACTATACTATGACTTTTTGGACCGATTTTGGACGACATACTATACTATGACTTTTTGGACCGATTTTGGACGACATACTATACTATGACTTTTTTATGTGATTTTGGACGACATACTATACTATGACTTTTTTATGTGATTTTGGACGACATACTATACTATGACTTTTTTATGTGATTTTGGACGACATACTATACTATGACTTTTTTATGTGATTTTGGACGACATACTATACTATGACTTTTTTGAACAACTTTGGACGACATACTATACTATGACTTTTTTGACCAATTTTGGACGACATACTATACTATGACGTTTTTAGGTAATTTTGGACGACATACTATACTATGACTTTTTTGAACAACTTTGGACGACATACTATACTATGACTTTTTTGAACTATTTTGGACGACATACTACACTATGACTTTTTTGACCAATTTTGGACGACATACTACACTATGACTTTTTTGACCAATTTTGGACGACATACTATACTATGACATTTGAGTGATTCCGGACGACATACTATACTATGACTTTTTGGACCATTTATTATTAATAATAATAATAATAATAATAATTAAACTGGATCTGGATCCTGCAACCTGCATGATAAGGACACAGAGAGAGTGAGATGTTTTCCACTCTACTAAAAGACAACAAACAAATCAGCAAACTCAACATCAAAATCTTTTTTATTTTTCTTATAAAAATGTAGACCTTGTTGACAGACCAGTTCACAGAAAAAAAAAATCAAAATCTTCTGACTCTAGGAAAACAGAATCACAACAGTTCTTTTAACCTAGTATTCCGTACAATTCAAAAGTCTGTTCCTGAAAAACAACAATTCTTTATCTAATGAACGTGAGGAACAAACAAAAACAACGTGAAAGAACAGAAAAATAAAAGTATTTCCAAAGGGAAACCGATTTTAAAGCAAAATGCAGCAAATACATTCTTATTTCTTTTTTTTCCTTTTTTTTTTTACAGCAGAGACAAACAAAAACAAACAAAAAGCACTTTGGTCTTTTTCTTCCTCCTCGGATTCACACACTGAAGATTATTCTGCTCGCATATTCATGAGTGAATAGTCAGTTAATGAGTCACTAAATCATTCACCGAGGCAGCAACAACGACGACTTGTGTCAGTGTGATGCAAGATTCTCTGCAGGGTCATGATAACTTCACGTACCATGTAGAATATTTCATTATAACAGCACATTGTGTTAATAAGCAGGTGAGGTACAACAAAAAACAAACAAAAAGAAGATGTAACTTGTTTTTTCTTCCATTTAAAATAATTTTTTTTTTTAAAGTGCAATTCTCTTTATTCTGCCGTCTACATACTCGTGGGAAGTTAACTCTTCTAAACCGATTTATGAAACCATCTAATACTGACTGACAAGTTGACATATGTAACTGAACTAAACTACCAGACGGTGCTGAGTCTCATCCTAGAACGTGGATGTTTGGAAAGAGACGGAACATGCAGTGATCGTTTAGGCCTACAGGGGGCGAGGGAGGGTAAACGCACATTGGTCTCGTTCATTATCTGTACATTGTACTAAACATCATGGAAATATCTAAACTATGTGACCCAACGAGAGGAGTGGTTACCTTCATGTTTTGCTGGAAAAAACTGGTTAAAAACCACTTTAAAGTAAGTGTTTTTATTCATATTTCATTTTGCTGTTATTTCCATTAAGCGGACGATTGTTTCTCTGCAGCGTTTTTAACTTCTCGCTGTAAAAATGAGAGCACCAACCAGGGACTATTTTCCTCTGGTAAGTCGGTAACTTTTAAAACGTCGATGTTAGTTAGGGCTCTCCCTTTCTTTTTTTTTTATCTGTAATTCAGATATGTTTGAACTTAGAAAGTTAATTACTGTGTGATCCAGCAGAGGGCGCCATCGGCATAAAAAAATACCCACATTTGGCGCATTTCAACTCGCCCGGGCACGGTTAAGTTGTGTTTCCACTGGCGATAGTACCTGGTACTTTTTATAGTACCTGCTCTGGCGAAGTTCCAAGTGCTCGCAACGTCGCCAGACTGCTGCCCGCTGATTGGTCACAGGAAGAGCGTGACGTCCGACACTAGAACCAAGCCGAACAATGCTGAACTGTAGATGAGTTAAAAAGATTTAGCAATCCTAAAAAACGTGGGTTAATCTCCGACAATTAACTGAGGAAATGTCTAAAATCTCAATATTTAACAGGAGTCTGGTGTGGACTGCTCTGGTCATGGAGGAAGTACTGGTGCGAGGCGAGCTGGCACCGTGTGAACTTCTTAATCTTGAGTTTTGCTCATAAAATGGAGGAATACAAGGAAACTACACGAGTAGCGACACCAGATTATTTTGGATTTACACTCCAGATTAGGCTAACAGCCCCAGCTCTCTTACGCGTTTAAATCTGAGATTAGGATTTAAACTGGCGTAGTTGAATGTTAACTTCAAACAAACAACGACCGGGATTGATACTAAACGAGCCCAAGTTCAAGGATAATAAAGAGGATTCTAACTTGATCACAACGGTTTCAAAGTAAATGTTTCTTAATTCCTTTTACGGCCTAAGAAAGTTTTCACGTGTAGTAAAATATAAGAAAGTTTGTCAGAAGAAAAATGACTCATGTTTTTTTTTTTTTCAAACTCATACATAAATAATCTTCAGTTTAAGCAAATAAAACGTTAAAGATTTCCGTCCAAGTCAGCACTTAAAAATGTTGCTTTCAAAACTTGCAAAATTAAAACGGAAAAAAACGCCAACACAGCTTCGAGCCTAAACTATCACAATAACATTAATAATAATAATAATGATAATAATTTATGCTTATAATACTTTATGTAGATGGGTAAAATAGCATGGTCTTTGTGTCATAATACACAAAAAAAAATAGAAACAAACTAGAATTCAAATAAACCCTAAATAAAAACACTGAGTGGGTAAATAAATAAGTTTTTTTGTGAAGTGCACAAAGTGAGAACGTTGAAGGTCAGAGCACTCGCATGTGAGACTGACTTCCAGTCTTCAGGTCAGTGAGATCGACAGCTCCACACCGTGGTTTTGTTTTCATCCTTTCACTGTCACGATTTGATCTTCCACAGCTGTGGAAACAAACACAGCACAAATGTTCAAACTAAAATATACAGCGCTTAAAGGGACACTTAACCCCAAAAATAGTTATTCCATCATCAGACAGTGGATCTGAGACACGTGACTCAACAGAGGACGTTGGGAGTGAAAAGAAAATCCAATAAAATTGACAAAAAGTTGATGTCAAAGTCACTTCCTTCAAAATAAAAGCCCTGCACCATTTCCTGTGTTTCTCTCAAGTTTTATGAGTAAAAAGATCTGAAAAGTCAAATTTAATCTGACTCTGTAATAGAAGGTGAACTAAACAAACAAATGATTTTAGTTTATTCTTCATTTAAATGTATTAGACCACCACCCAAAGCCACAGCTGCCCTAAATCATCATTATAATAATTGTTCAAATATACACCAGTGTGCAGAAGCAATTATATTTTTAATGCTAAAATATAATTATTGTTGTTATCTGTGAATTTTCAAATGTACTGTTTGATTATTTCTTGATTAAGACGTGAAATTTCAGTAATTTACTTGCTTTCCTGAACAGAAAAATTAGTTTTAGTGGTTGAAAATGTGGGCATAAAGAGGTGAATTCAGTTGGTTATTTACCAAATAAATAACATTGTTTTTTTACATTTTTAGTTTTAAACAAGTGTTTGAAAGATTTCTAAAAAATGACAGGTGGTCTAATAAATGTGTTAAGCACTGTACATTAAAGGTAATATTTATTATTATTTAATTTAATTTTAGTTAGACACGTTTCTTACCAGGAAATGACTTTATTACTAATATTACTGAAGTAAAAGTCTTAAAGTCTATAAGACATCTACTGTACTAAAAGTCCAGAAACTTCACTACACTTCCCACAATGCATTGAGTCTCATCACACATGTGTCTTGTAGTGATGTACTGCGACAGACTCACCTTCAGGTTAAACCCTAACAGGTCAGAGATGACGCCGGACACAGCGGACAGAATGACCACCTGCGTGATGTTGTAGAGCAGAGGGTTCATGGTCAAACCGTACAACCTGAACGGCGTGTCCAGCTCCTGTGGGGGGGGGGGGGGGAGACAAACGGGAGCATGAGTGAGACAAACGTCTTTGTTTTGTGAGACACTTTAGTGAAGACCGACGGCGTGTACCTTTAATAGTTTGGTGGCCAGTTTTAACACGTTGTTGACCAGCGTCAGTTCTTCTTTCTTGTTCGGTTTCTTCTCCATCTTCAGATACAGGTTGATCTGCCAAACACACAGTGGATTAAACGGTCTTGTATACAGTACTTGAAAGCGATACTTGAGTAAAAGTACAAGTATTTTACCAGAAAATGACTTTGGTAGAAGTTAAAGTCACCTTTTAGACACCTGACATTTACTGTAAAGTATCAAAAGTCATTTTCTGATATAAGTATTAAATGTAAAAGTATTTAAACAGTGAGCAATTACAATTTTGAATATGACATTTATTGTGGCTTCTTAACAATAAAAGCATAATAATAATAATAATAATAATAATAATAATAGGTACAGGCGAACAACTTCAAACAACATTAAAATGAACCTTCTGTCATATATATATATATATATATATATAAAATAACGAAGTAATGTACAGATATGTGAAAATTCTACTTAAGTACAGTAACAAAGTATTTGTACTTTATTTTTATTTTTTTATGTTTCTGTAACCGTTAATACACCAGTGTGCAGAAGCAATTATATTTTTAATGCTAAAATATAATTATTGTTGTTATCCGTGAATTTTCAAATATACTGTTTGATTATTTCTTGATCGAGACTTTAAATTTCAGTTATTTACTTGCTTTCCTGAACAGAAAAACGAGTTTTAGTGGTTGAAAATGTGGAAATGTGAAAATGTTACATTACAACACTGGGATTAAATGTGTGTCACTGCTGTGTGGTACAGTGTTGTGTGTGTGTGTGTGTGTGTACCTGTTCTGTGAGCAGTATGGACGTGTTGCTGTACTTCTTGCTGGTCTCGGAGCCCAGAGTGACGAACCTGAGCAGGAACAGAGACAGACTGGAGCACCAGATCACCAGCTCCCAGTTATAGTGACACTCCAGGAACGTTTCGTGGACGTGGAGCAACTGGAGAGGGAGAGAGAGAGAGAGAGAGAGGGAGGGAGAGAGGGAGAGATGGAGAAAAATGATTGACTTCAACAGGAAAAAAGGAAGGACGTTAACATGACGGCATTTTAAATTACCTGAGCGCAGCAGATGAAGACGACGGACAGTGTGAGGAGGAAGGCTGACGACACGATCACGTCCACGGAGCGCTGAGGCCCGCGTCTCTGCACAGACGTTCACTCGGTGAGTGTCAACACACGTGATTGTAAATGTCCTACATTTAAAACAAGAACGTGTTGTACCTTGAGGTAGGAGCGCAGCGACAGCCACATCTTGATGTTCTGAACCTTCTTCAGTCTGAAATGGGGAACCTCAGACTTCCTGGCTCGGCGAGCCGACGTCAGGTGACCAAACAGCTTGGCGAACAGTAGCCTCTGAAACACAGATATGAAGTTATAAACTTTTCTTGTGCTACTAAAAGCAACTGCTGTGGACCGCGATTATCTCACCTGCTTGTAGGTTCTCTCTGCCACACTGAGCAGGAAGAAGAAGAGCCATATGAGGCAAACGCGCACCAGAAAGCTCAGCGTCACCATCGTGATGACCAGTGAGTCCGATCCAGACCCGCCCCCCAGGGCCACAGACAGGAGCTCATTGGCTGAGAGTGCAGTCAGCTGATCCAAGTCTCTGTACTGAGACAGTCTGCAGGGAGAGAGAAAGACTGAGTTAACATTTTTATCAAGTATTTCCAGCCTCTGAAATATTGCCGAGTCAGGTTATGTCAGAATTACCTGTAGGCAAAAGGTGTGAGACCAAGCGTCACTGAAACCAGGTTCCCAAAGACCTGGTAACCAAAACCAGGAGTGTAGAGATTAACCTGCGTGCAGAGGCAGAAACAAAACATGTGGTTAAGAGCAGATTTGGTTTTGAATTCTTCTGTGGCTCTCTTCAGACGCTTGTTCTCTTTCACGATCACAAGACTCACGACTCACTCGGTTCATGATCATGCCGCTGATCTCCAGGACGGACATGTCGGCCTTCTTGCACTCGTTTCCCTCCCACACGATGGCGCTCACTCTCTCCAGGCCGGGGTTGGAGCTGTGAAGCCAGGGAACGTGACCCTGCCGACGTCAACACACACACACACACGCGCTCAGTGAGTAAGACACTTGAGAAATCCAGCAAACATTTACTGATGTCCAGACATTTTTTCAATTGTGTACAAGTCTGACAACACAAGAGAATGTCCTGCTGTGTCCTGCCTCGAGATTATGAGATTATGAGGTATTAACACATCCAAGAACCGACCTGGAACACAGGCAGTCATTCTCATTGATTAAAATAGCTTATTTCAGCCATTCATCAAAAGGCTTGCTTTCTAATTTACTTCTATATCTCAGACGACGTTTGCCACTAAAGTTTATAAACTGCTCAAAGTCCTCCAAGAAAATCTGCATTTTTAAAATAGATTGAATGAACTGATGTAAAATCAATGATCTTTGGTGCAGGGAGTGAATTTTTCCCAGTCCGAAAAGGCAAGAGGAAGATAATGCTGCAAACACTCTTTAGATATCATATGTGTGTGTTTGCGTCTCACATCCTGAACTAACCCTTTTAAATTAACCTGACGTGTCACACGCACACACCTGATGAAAAGGGTCGTCTCTGTATTCCTTCTTAGCCGGGGTGCACACGGTTCCTCCGGCCTCTCCCTCTGTAAACAACAGCATTGGTTTAAATGTAACCTCATGGAGATAGAAGTTAAAAAATAAACTAATCCCATATTTGTTTGTTTGTTACGAGTTGTGTTGTCTTTTCCTCTGACCTGTTTCTGAGGTGCACGAGGACCTGCACTCGGCACAGTGAAGGAAGTCTTCCCACATCAGGTCTTCTGTCTCGGACTCGTGTCGAGTGCTCTCAGAGTCCTGAGTCCTCAGACTGGAGCATCTGGAGCTGCAGCTGGTGCCGGACTTGGAGACGTCCTGAAAACCAGACGAGACAAAGTTGCACGTACTGACATCGCATTGAAATGAACTGCCGTGTGCACGCTTCTTCACCTCTACAGCGTAGTGTTTCTTGTAGTGGTGGTGCGAGTTCTTGCGGTTTCTGAGTGTGCAGTCGTTGTTTATTCTTTCCACTCCCCTGCGGAGGGCGCTGTAGGACGCCTCAGGATCCTCCTCGCTGGACGCCTCGTCTGACGCTGGCTCCTAAAACACAACACTCAGGGGTTCGGCTTGTTTTTCTGGGCACAGCATCGTTTCGTTCATCAGCTTTGGTTATTAATAGAAGAAATTCATATTAATAAAATGATGAGTTTTACCTTGTTGCCATTGGTCAGCATCAGTCCCGTGTTGCGGGCGACGTGCGTTGGCGGGACGGGAGCGTTCCAGCAAACCTCGTCGGCCTTGTTTACCAAGTCACACCGCTGCTCGTGGAGCTGGAGCCCCTCCTCGCTGCTGCGATTGGTCACGCGGCCGTCCAGCGACACGTAGCCATTGTCCGTCTCTGTGGATTTGTCTATGGAGAGCTTGGACTTCTTTGATCTGTATGAGGAGGAGGAGGAGGAGGAGGAGGAGGAGACGGACACGTGTAGAAAGATATATGAAGATTTTGATAAAGTTCCGTAAGGACACAGACGTGCAGTGAGACAACGCAGGCGTTAGACACAACAGCTCTGGAACATTTGTACCAAACGGTAATTAAAATGCTAATCCAGGTTTTCAAAGAAGGGAAAAAAAAAACATTTCCGTCACAAACAGGAAGTGGTGAATGAGTGAGTTAATGCACGGACTGATAAATGGATCACTGAGGACAATGAAGTGGAGTGTTACGGATAATCCACAGATGAAATCGAGTCGTCTCTGTGACTACAAATGTTCCACACTGTTGTGTTCGGCTGGAGGCCGAGCAGAGCTGAGGCACAGGCACAAGCAGCAGATTATTTATTTAATGTTTTAACCACTAAAACTTTGGTTTATTGAATACTATTTTTCCATTTCTGAGCCCCACACCCTGTGTGTCTTAGACACGTAGCTTTGCTCAGCGTTTACGCCAGCATTAGCATTAGCTGCACGGTGTCATCACTTCAAATGCTGCGTTGGTTATAAAGGAATGAGAAGAACAAAGATTATTATCTTTAGCGAATCAATCAAATGATCCATTAGTGACTTAAATGTTCTTTAGTTAAGTCACATGATGTGGAACTAAGAGGAGAGGAAGTGATGCCGCAGCTAAAGAAGTTCAAGTTACGTCTGTGGCTTGGACTGTATATAAAAATGGACGTAGTCTTTGTTGTTTGATTTGTTGAAAAATGAAGTCCAGGACGTAGGGTGGATGCAGCAGTTCACCACCGGGGGGCGACAGTCTACGGGAGATGACATTAGGTCTTTCACAATAGCACATGATGTCAATTTTGTGAATTATGTTCCCGTTTACTAAAAGAAAATAGATATAAAGCACTCAAAGCTTCAATAGAGCCTAGTCTCAGGTGTGTCAAATGGTCAAATTGCAGAACTTGGTGCTTCACACCAGGATTTAGTTGTGCAAAACGAAGACTACGTCCATCTGTATGCACAGTCTCTGGTCTGAGACAGGGCTGGATTCAGGTTTCAATAAGGACCGCAGTTCATTTGAAGAGCACTTGATATTGTGGGTCGTCATTTCAAAAATGATTTCCAGATCTGTATTCGCATATCTTTGATTCATTAACGAATTGATGATCGAATCACGTGGGTTTGGAACCTGAAGCTCAGCCTCGTCTCTGTGCGTCATCTCTCTGTAGGAAGATGGGGAAAACGAAAATACACACCCAGCTTTACAGATATCATGCCAGAAATCTTGGAAGAGAGTGCCCAGGCTGTATGTGGTGCTGCTGGCTGAGTGGGAATGTGGCGCCCCCTCCTGTGTGTTATCGGTAGTGCTAGACCCGTCGCCTTCCCTATGCACCTCCATCTGAGATGCCTTCCTCAACTTCCTTCAGTGTGAAAAGAGTAGAGGGTGGAGACAGACTTAGAGGACGCAGACACCGGGAGTCCTGGCACCCGCTGGACACAGAGGTCGTCACAGTTAAAGGCAAATTCCACCAAAATCTTCTCTTATGTAGTGAATCTATTTTCCGAAAATGCTGCAAATTATAATTTCCTATTCATTATTTGAACCTTCCCCATATTGACACTGCATTTACTTTTATCCATTTAATGATCAAATTGTGCAGAACGTCTAATTGAGGTTATACTTGTGTAGAATATTAACACAAAGGTTAGATTTTGTAGATAAATGACCGAGGGGAAAAGTGTGGGACAGGATTAACGTTTCTGATTATAAACTTGAAGACATAAGAAAGAGACATTTGAGAAAGTTGAAAAGCTTAATGCAACTACAAAATAGCTATGCAGAAGACATTTATATATTCTTAAAAAGTAAAGTACTGTGTCCTGTTAAATTGGTTTATGTTTTGATGAAGTATCTAAAAGAGTTGGATGAGGGAGGAGGTCAGAGAGACAGGACAGGGGAAAAAAAAAAAAAAACTGAGGCCGAATGAATGAACGAAGAAGTAAACATCAGTAATTTGCTCCCTTGAATTCCCCAAACCCCTTTCCAAAACTATGGCATAATCCAGTCCAATTTTCTTTCCAAGAGTCTGAAAATTGTCTTGACGTCATTGCGACGCACACAAAAAAACAACACACCCAGAAGCTTCAAACCAGCAAAGAGGGGAAAAAAAAAACACAACCTGCAAATCTAAACACTACAAAACACACACCAAGTACTACAAGCTGCTTTCACACTCATTATACTATATACACACACTCACTATAGAAAAGTGTTTTTTTACAGTCATCAGTCAAATAACTTGTCCTTTTTGCACTTTCTTGTACAAATAAATAACTGAAAAAAGCTGTTGTCTCATAAATCATGGTTTTTGAATTGAGTTGGAACAGAAGTGTCTGACTGAGGAAAAAAAACAACAACCAACCAAGGATCAACACAGCTGCAGGAGTAAAAACAAGCTCTCTAAAAAAAAAAATGGTGTCAGGGGTAAACAAAATAAGTGGGAAACCCCATAAGCACTTGATGCAGCTTTTCATGGAAATAACTGGGAAGAAAGTGAAGGAGCCTCCTGGCAGAAAACTCCCATCCCCTCTCTACAGCCAGTTGTAGCCTTTTTAAACTCTGGAAGACGATACATTGTTCTCATGGCAACTGAAACTGTGTATAAAAGTCCTTCACTACAAGAGACGACTGAGCTTTTAATCCAAAACTGCAGTTTCATTTAACTCCGTCTGTCTCATGTTTTCACAGCTTGTTGTAAAACGATCTCTCATTCTTAAAACTATCTCTTATCTGTTTTTTTTGTATTCTGTGACTGCATATTTATTTTTATATCAGTGAGCCCAAGACAAATTTCCATCTTCTCTATTCTCGTCTCCTCCTCCTCCTCTCTGTATCTCATGCCTTTTATCTCCATTTCCTTTATCTCTTCCTGTGTCTCCCGTCTCTTCAAATGCAGCGTCCGGACATTCTAATCTTTTCTGAATGACTCATGTGTTGCTCCCTCGCTCCTGCACATAATCTTATCCTTAACCTTAATCTCACGTCCAACAGCCCTCCTTCCTCTTCTTCCTGCTTCCTTCTCTACCTTTAACATTTCTCATGAGCATCATTTCCTCTGCTCTCTCTCCTCCCTTCCTCACCTGCGTCTCTTCCCCCCGCTGCTGGAGGCTGGTTTCGGGGTCCTGGTGGACACGATCTGACAGTGGACGGTGCCCAGCAGCAGCATGAGCCAGATGGCTCCAAACACCTCCGTGGCTGGGATCCCATGAGGCTGAGGGATGGACACGTAGAGAAGTGCTGCTGCCGCTGTGAGGAAGAGACAAATATGGACAAAAGGTGTGAGTTTCATCACTGTAAAATGTCAGATGATAAAAGATTTATATTTGCTCCTGAGTGACGCCTTAAAGAAATGTGTAAATTGTGGTTTTGAACTTGTTTATGGACAGAAAACACTGAGGCAAAAATATTTAATGTGTGTGTTGTAAGCAACCTTTGTGATATTGATACAGAATATAATATATATACACTGTACACTGTATAGTTATTGCCAAGCCTTAGCTGCTGTACCTTAGCTGAAACTACAATGGCCAACAGTTTGCATCCCAAACCTGCTTCATGAGAAAACCCAGCCTCAGACTTCATCACTTCCTGTTTTTAAAAACACATCGTTTCTGTTTGACATGTGACTCTCACTTGGTGTGTGCACAGTTTTTTGTTTTTTTTTACTGTACAGCACTTTGGTTTAACTATGTTGTTTTATGAATAAACTGGACTGGACTGTGATAAACAGACTCTGGTGTCTACATCAAGGGGAAAATGTGATAGTTCCACTCCATGTGCCGTGTTTTCTCTTTCTTTTTAAAAAAGAGGCAAAGTTTCCTTGGTTAACCTCTGTCTTGACAGAATGGGTTTTGCAGGACTTACAAAAAACAACAACATATTTGGCAGCCATACAACACAGAGTCTCTCTGTTTCTCAGATACACACACACACACACACACACACGCGATTACCTTGGAGCAAATAAAGAGCCAGCAGCAGTAGGAAAATGGTTCTGGACGTGACCTGGATCCACCAGCGATAAAAGAACGGGAAGAAGACGACTCGGACGATGCCTTTCCTGGTCAGTGACGTCCATGGACTCTCTGGTTTGGCTTTGGCAAAGGCCGAACCTGAAGAGAACGGAATAATCATATGCTCTTAGATTCACAAAAACACAGCGGATTCACATCCCGAGCTGTGTGTTTTTTTTGTTTTTTTTTTATCTTCTTCTTTGTTGCTTTTTTTTTTTAATTCAGTGAGTCTTTCTCGACTTCCCCTCATCCATCTTGTCTTTATCCACTCTCTTTTCTTACTTCATGAACTCTCTTCCTGTGTAATGAAATGACAATGAGGGTAAATTTGACTGGTCTGATTAATAATTGAAAGTGTGATGAACCTGAGACGGACGAGAGCACAGATGTCCCAGAGCTGAGGACGGAGGAAAAGGACGACTTTAACGGTGACAGAAGGTTGGCACGGCGACACTCGGGTTTGAGGTTTTTTCTTGCTGTATGCTGACATGACAGAGCAGGCGATATGTGTCTGTCTGATGATTTTAGCAGGAAATCTATTAAACCTGATAACAGTGAATGCACACGATGTCAGGAAAATATGCCACAGCATTGTTGGATACTAACAGGACGATATAAATATGTTATTATTTTGCCTCTGTTTTTGTTATTGTGACTATTATCATTATTATTATTATTATAATAATAATAATAATAATGATAATAATAATAATAATAATAAAGTAAGTAAGTAAGCTTCATACTTATATTTCATGTGGAAACAATACTGTCAAGCCTGACTGAGGGAGTTTTCTGTGTGTGTGTGTGTGTGAAGTGAAAAACAAAACAAGACAAAAACACAAACAAGGGGAAGTCTTTTTTGTGTTACGTATATGGAGCATGTTAATGTCAGAATGACTGTTACTTATACAGCACTATGCAAAATGTTAAATACAGTATAATGTTTTCAAACTTCATTGGAACACATCCAGAAAATACAGGAAACATGTATGCAATTTTAAAATAACAATTATTTCATGGGGGGAAAAAAAATCAGCTTCTACAGGTTATAGTGTCAAGTATTTAGTGTGACCTACATCGCACGACCCCCATAAACCTGGAGTGTAATGGTAATTAATGTTACCGGTAAAACATGTGCTTGTCTGACTATTTCATGGCGAGACTATGAGATTATGCCAGGTTTATTCAAGACACGCTTGAGCATTTTATACACATGTACGAGTTGGCAGCTTGTTACTATATAAGACTGTCATTCATTCTCATCATTCCAATACAAATGACAATTATAAAACAACAAAGCTGGTGTTGTACTGAGACACAGACACAGAGACAGTTTTCTTACCTCTAACCAGGTCCACATCGATAAGATCTTGTTTTACATGTCCTGTCTTCTTTGGCTTGTTCCTCAAGCCCTGCAGGGGGAGACACAGTGCATTAGTGCCACATAAAGAAAATGACTGCAGGAATAAACATCATCTCCCTCTTCTTGCACACTCTACACACACTCACAGGTTTCACTATCCCCGTGGGGGACATTTATCCACATAATTCATTGTCTCACCCTTAACTCAAACCATAACCACCACACTCCCATTTAAATCCCCACCGGGGAACAAAAACAGGCCCACACACGTCTGCAGGAACTCGCCCCTCAGCAGACTTTTTTGTGCACTGAATATCTTTTATAAACACAAACGTTCACATTCAGTGTTTGAGGTTGCAAACGCCGTGCATTCTATTCTCCGTCACTCGCATCAGTCTCTACATTTTCCTCCAGTTTCTCCTTCACTCTCATGAACTGACTCGGTTTAAATGTCCACTGATCTTCTGCTACTTTGCAGGTGCCGAGGAGTTTAGATAAACCAGCTGCGTCATTTCATAGAATTGAGTTTGTTGAGGCTCCTCTGTGGAAGGCTGACTTCCTGTACCAGCAACTCACTTCCTCCACTACATTTAAGTGTGTGTGTGTTTGTGAGACTGCTCTGTCAGCGGCGACTGAAACTTAACCAGCGATTATTGACAATCAAGTTCACATGCACACGGTTCGTCTTAACAGCCTGCGAGTGATCAAACACAGTCTATATTTTTATTAAAATTGTGTATATATTTTTTGTTGTTGTTGAGTTTTAGATGTGTGATAATGTGCCGACAGGTCTATTATTACTATTATAATTATTATTAGGGCTGTGCAGGCTTGTAATAATAATAATGATGATGATTATACATTTTATCTGTTGGCGCCTTTCCATCACCTTACATAAAGACACACAAATGCAACATAATAATAGAATAAAATACAGTAAAATACAATAATAAAAGACAGTAAAATTTGACAGTGCTGTGTGGTCAGTGGGAGTATGATTTTGCGTGTGTTCACTACTAAAAAATTACTAATGCTTATTACTGATTGTAAGTGAATACACTATTTTTATGATTTTAAGGTGAAAATGTTGGTCTTTATGTCCCGTTTTGTGACCTGCGGGACACACAACACAACACAACTGAGCCTCATTCAGAGCTTTGATAATGACACTTTAATATCAAAGTTATATTGAACTGTGGGCTCGTTTTTAAACACACAAATCGCCAACCACTTCACTTTGACTGTCTTGTACTAATATTTACACACACAGCCCAATCAAGTTAGCTCTTATCAGCCAATGATCTGCTACACAGCCTTGATAGAGGTTTAATCTTTAAACAACACAACCAATGATCCAGTACGTCCAGTGTGTGTATGTGTGTGTGTGTGCACTTGTATTTGTTACCTTTTTGGGTCTTTTTCTGGCATAAACGTGGTCCTAACGAGGCAGAACCTCATATCTGAGGAACTAGTGAAGTTTAAGGCTAAGATTTGAATTATGCTTAGGCATTCACTTGTTATCTTTAAGGTTATAATGTTGTGTTTAGGCTGTCCAAATGAATAGACATCACATGCAGTGTCCTAAGAAGAACACCTGCAACACTCTGTGTGTGTATGTGTGTGTGTGTGTGTGTGTGTGTGTTTGTGAGAGAGAGAAAGAGTATGTGGATCAATAAGTTCCCCTTGGCAGCAGATTTACAGCAGCAGTAAAAGGTCTTCACTGACATCTTCCCTGGCTCTCGTCTCAGTGCTATTCATAGCTCTTATCTTATGATGAACTAGTTTAGTCTCCAGACACGAGCACCGATGTCGGTTTGGTTCAACGCGTGTGACGAGCTGAGCCAATTTAAGAGTGAAAATTAGACAATTTCTTACGAAAGGCTGGTTATCATGTTTATTTATTTATATTTAGACGCTTACCTTAAACGATATTAATGTTATTGAACTATGAAATGAATTGAAACTGTGTCTAAGGAGGTTAAAAAAGCTTTTAAAATGTGAAATAACTATGATCTGGAGTAATATATCGTCTTTTTTCCCCCGCTGATATTCTAAAATATCTCAGTGAGTAAAAAGGAGAGGTAAACATACATGCCTATTGTATTAATTATTCATTATTATCTATTTTTTTTATTCTGTCATTTCAAATTAAATCAAGCAAAATAAGCTGTAGTTCTATTCTCCTACCAGCAGGTGGGGATTGGTTGTTTATAACACATGGGAGATGGAAACAAAAGGTTCAAATAATTCAGTTTAAAAAAAAAACAGGAGTGATGTGAATTCTTTTTGGAAAAGTGAGTAAAATTATGTTGAATTTGTTTTTGCAGAGTAAGAGATCAGAGGTTGGAAAACGAAAAGCAACTCATCTGACCGATCTGTTGCTGGCTGCTTTCACTATTTACACATTGTACACACTATTTGCACATTTCCATAATTAAACATCAAGTACACTTCAGTCTGCACTGCTTCTTTATTACAAAACAACGTCAGTTAGGGCTTTAGACTTATGATAATGACCCTATAAACAGTCCAATTAACATGTTGTATAAGGGGAGTGAGGAGAGTGTGAGTGTGTGTGTGCATCATAGGCTAATTTAGGGCAATAAAATATCAGAGACAGTTTGTTCATTTGGAGACGAACACCATGAGGCTATTTTGGGGAAAAGGATTTGTGTCAGTGGTTAAGGGTAGGATGCGTCTATGCGGTGTCCACAGAAGAGATCTGTGACAACCTGTGTGAGTGAACGTGAGGACCTTGAGCTCATTAAACAGAGTGCCTTTCGCCTCTCTGTTTACGGGACATGAGGTGAAGTACAGGTGGGTAACAAGAGGACACCTCTCCAAGCCAAAGCGGCATACTTTGACATAAACAACCAACTTTCCATTAATAGCTTAGGGAAAACGACACGTAATTCTATGCTAATTACACTTTCTGAAGCCAGAGATCCTCAAAATTTGGGGACTTTTTCTGTGTGGAAAGATGATCTCGGTGAAGTGGGAGGAGGGAGGACGTCAAAGGTGAAGAGGTTTGAATTGCCTCTAAGCATTCCCTTTCAGGCACGCACTCAAACAAGCACACACAAACCAAACTGCCTTATTAACCTATGGCAGAAAGCCATAAAGAGGTGTTATGAAGCTGTGTCATGTATTTAAGGTAGACCATTACTAGCACCGTTCGTTGATGACTGTGGTATAGAAGTAAGTCAGTTGACATAATAATAATAATAATAATAATAATAATAATAATAATTGCCCTTGAGGTTAAAGTTTAATGTTGAGTCATAAAAGGTTGTAAGAAATACACTTAAACTTGTCAGACCAATACAAAAGCGACTAATGCCAGTGAGATATCATGCCTTCTCTACCCCACTTAACAATGACAAGAGACATGTGACATCGAGTGTGCATCTAGTTACCAATGAGTCCTAGAGGTGAAGGCTAACATTGATTCATTTTGGAGCTTTTCAAGGCTCGCAGAGCTCTATTATAATGCCATGACGGTCAAACAATGCCTTTAGAAGTAAATACAGAGAGTCACCTCTAGCTGGTTGCTTTAAACTACTCCCTCGTCTCTCCCTATGTTCAAGTGACTTACATGTCTTATACAGGACGTTCTGAACATGTAGCTTTCAGAAAACAGGAGGATTTTATAGATTGTGAACATGACCCGCGGTACCCGAATGCAACAGCCTGAACTGCAACCATAGCAGAAACCCCGATATCAAATCACAGAGGAGTGTGACGTTTAATAATTTAAACTAACACAAGTGAGAAATGTTGTAGAAAGCTTATTGTGAAGTCGGACACACGTGAGACAAAAACTGCAAGAAGAATGTGTGGAGTGAAGATAATGTTTCCAAATCTGCTGCATCAGTACAAATGATTTTTTAACTGTTTTTTTTTAAAGAGGAGCAAAGTTACAGCCTAGTTCACGGTACAGCCAGATTTTCCAGTCACAGACAAGTTCTGCAACTTGCTAAAACAAAAAAATTTCCTAATCAGCGCTCAGTGAACCCTTCACTTCAGAGATGTGATAACAGACACTTGCCGCTTTGTCGTGTGAACATGACTTAAATCCTAAAGCTGACCAATCTGTAAATGTCGCAAAAGGGTGCTTAATCTTCTGTGAACACACAACAAACCTTCTGTCTACAGTCTAAGGGTCCTACTGCTTTATTTATTGGTGGCTTTTATTGGTGGAGCGGTTGACGGCAAACAGAAGGTCGTTTCACTTCTAGAGAACACAGCTACAGTGTGAACAGAGTGAGGGTTAACACACGCCAGGATTCGACAGAGCAACTGAACGGAGCCAGCAAACCAACCACAGTCTAGTCATCTACAGCGTGGGTGAGCGGGCGTGCACAGCGGGGAGGGGGGGGGGAGACATGTCCACCCTCGTTACATACTCACCAGAGAAATAAACTGCGGAGAGGAGGGAGGAAGAAAGAAGGGATGGAGGTGGATGAGAGGAGAGATAAGCAGGCGATGCCCGACCGGGGAGACAGAGAGGAAAGAGTTAAAAAAAAAAGAGAGAAAACACTGGAAAGAACTGGTGGTAATGAGAGGCAATGGCAGCAGAAATAAAAAGAAGAAGAGGGAGATCATCCAGCAGAGAGCAAGAAACGGTAAACAGAAACACAGAGGAAACAAACAAATACCAAACGTACCTTAATCTCTCGCTGTTCGACTGATTTCTCCCAAATCTGTTGGTCATAGGCGCCAATCTGGAAAAAAAAACAAACAAAAAAAAAAACAATCAAAACTATAGAAAGAGGAACAGTAGAGAGAAAGTGGACACGAGGTGAAAAACAGGCATCACGACACATACAAAAGATGTAAAAACGCACAAATACCTGATCAAATAAAGTAAGAAAATGAACAATAAAAAAGGAGGTTTAGTTTCCATGTGTCCTCTTTTACACATTTAATTCTTTTTGTTGCATAAAGGAGAAAAGTAATGATCTAAACTTCATTTCAACAAAGCTGAAATTCTCCAAAATTATTTCGAGCACCGACCCGTTTTATTTTATGAAATCTAATCTGTGTTGACATTGACAGATCTGCACATGTTTGTTTGTTTTAGTGGTGTAAGGAGGAGTGACTTATTTAAAGCTCTTGCTTCTCCACAAGCACTGTCACGATTACAATTACACAGTATTTAAAGCCACATTTCCACAGAAATTCAGTCAAAGAAACGCATGTGTACACAGAAAAACAGTCACTGCAGACATGTTGACGTGGCACAGCCGGAAAAGCATGGGTGTCATAAACAGATGGTCTATATTTGTAATGTTTATGTAACTTTCTTTATATTGTTGTCTGACGTATCGCTGATGACACAAGCGCACTCTGCTTTACAGTAATTATGCAACGTTTTGTGCTATCTGAAAAATTCCAACGGTTTCTGAAAGCCGAGAAGTTGCACGTCAAAGGCAGCGCGTGGTTATTATGGTAATTTCCCTCGCGCCATTTTCAGGAAGCCGGTGAATCAGCGTCTCTGTCGCCGGAGAGGAGAGAACGGGAAGAACACCTGTACATAGTTTACATTTTTTGGCTTGTTTTGCACAATGAGACTCAAACAAATGTTGTTGCTACTTAAATTTCAAACTGAACACGCAAAATCTGGTATAGTACCTTTTGTTTTCCTTCATTTTAAATTGTTATTATTGTAATTGTTACTATTTTAACCTGCAGTAAATTGTAAATAACAATAGTTAGGTATTTCAGGGTTAAAAAACATGCCCTTGTCTTGTTCACTCATCTTCTACCGCTTTATCCTCCACATGAGGTCGCCAGTCCATTCACTCTCACAGTCAATTTAGAGTGTCCAACTTGCCTAATTTCAAAATCTGCTTGTTTTTGGACCATGAGAGGAAACCAGAGAACTCAGAGAAGACCCACGCGCACACGGAGAACATGCACACTCCATGTAGAACTCTTGTCTCCCTGATGCAAAGGCAAGAGTACTAACCACTGCACCAACCGTGTGGCCTGCATTGTCTCCTTGTCTCGGGTAAATCTATATCTATAAATCAAGCGCTACCTACTCTGCTAATCTGATCTAATCTGTCCAAATTTAGCCATCTCTTCTACAAGAACATGGACGAGTATTGGAACTTTGAACTCTTTGGGATTTCACCTAGGGTGTATTTTCTCCACTATTTGTTTGCGGCCCATGTCTCTCGTAAGTAAGAAGTTCAACTGGAGGCTAAAAAAACATGACAAGATGGACATGTCCCCAAGGCAATATTTGTCACTATCTCACTCAATGTGTATGTGTGTGTGTGTGTGTGTGTGTGTGTGTGTGTGAGTGAGTGAGTGAGAGACAGACAGAAAGAGAGAGATATGTCACTGTTATCAAACGTGTGAAGAGGAGAAAGTACAGGTTTGCATGCTCAATTAAATCGACTACACTGTTCAAATGGACTGCTGTGATTGTGCCAGTTATATAAGCAATGGTAGGTTTAGTGAATGAAGTGTGTCCACCTACACTACCAAAATAAAAGATGAGGTGATTTCAGTGTGTTTTAGAGACAATATAAAAGTTATAAAGCAGTTTTTTTCCCCCACCCAATTATTGCAATAACATCACAAATGACAATTATTTCTTCTTTTTAAGTCCCATCTAAAGTTACTAAAACTCCTGGTAGTTGGATAAAAAGAAGAAAAAGGATCTTTTTTCAGATAGTGAGAGTGTAAGAAGATCATCTGATGATGTGTGTGTTCAAGGCATCTGTGAGTCAACCAGTGGAAACTCTTCATCTTCATTAAACATGAATAGGAAGACAGGTCAAAGACAAGGACATGGAGACGAGAAGAAGAGAAGAAGACTGAAGGAAATTATTTAGGATGCAGCCTCGTTTGGTTTAAGATACCACAAAAGTTTAGCAGACGTGCAATCGGGGTTGATGTCGTGATTTCTGAGTCATCTCAGAAGAAAGTGCGTCGTTTTTGTGCTGTTACTACACAGCGAGTACCCACCAGTCCTGGGGACTCGATATCCCAACGTCAACAATGAGATAGCAGCGTGAGGTGTGCGTCACACAAGCCTTTTTACTTTGACAATGCTTTGCTTTCAAAATGACAATCTGTTTTGTTTTTCTACTGCGGCACGTGGCTGTCACAACATCACCACCCTGCACGGAACGTTATAAAATGACAAGCCACATATTTTTTAATAAGAAAAACAAAGAGAAAACTTTCAGATAACAGAACACAACGCACTTCTTTGTTGTCATTTAATCAGCGTGTAGTGAGGCTCTGATCTAATGAAATATATTTCTCCTGTCACAAAAACAATTTTTTAATGACAATAAATCATATTTACTTGCAGCTTGTACAGCAAATTAAAGAAGGACGTTCGAGAGGTCCTGAATACGCTAAAATAAAAATTAAAAACGACAATGTTACCAACACAACTTCATGGTAACACAAAATCAAATATTATAATTTTTTTATCATATAAGTTGATATATTAAATACAAATATACAGATCAGAGGCTGGGGTACCGTGAGCGTGGCCCCCATTGCTCCTGCACCTGGCTTGTGTGTGCAAAAGGTCTAATTACAATGTGCTGGAACACATATTAAGTCTTATTTGAGGTTTTAAATAAACTGGATTTTAGTTGTTTTATTGAGTTTTTTTCTTTTACACACACACACACACACACACACACACACACACACACACACACACACACACACACACACACACACACACACACACACACACACACACACACACACACACACACACACACACACACACACACACACACACACACACACACACACACACACACACACACACACACACACACACACACACTTCAGTGCACTGGAGACCAATAAATCTGACGTGTGACTGACTGACTTTACTGTGTGACATTTGTGGGATTGATGGCTAATTTTCCACATCACTCAACCCATTACCACACACACACACACACACACACACACACACACATAACAAGAGACTAAAAGGACGAGGCAGCTATGAGTGAAGAGATAAAGGAGGAGAGGGTATGAGATAAAGATGAGTATGGAAAGAAAAGTAATTGCACACACATACACACTCTGTTACATCATGGAGTAGTGAGATAAGAGTGATCTGCCCGAGTAGAATTAACAGCACAGTAAATCCTCACACACACCCTTCCTCACAACACCTCACCACCCTCAAAACATCTGTTTGATCACGTTTCTGCAAAATAAACAAGCTCTTAAACAACAAAACACAAGTCACCTTTCCTTCTGTTTCTAAATTTAGCATTATTTTTCTTTAAATTAATGAATGAAACCAAATGATTGATTTCATTTAAACAACTAAATCTTTTCTGTGATTTGACAAATCCAAAAGCTGAGAGGAGACCAGAAGGGAAGACGACGACGACGATGATGATCATGCCAAGTGTGCCGCATGCTGCAGCAGTGCTCGGGGGTCACCATGACGACGGATGGAGGGGAGGGATGATCCAGGCAGAGCGAGGGAGAGTGGGATTATGTCGGAGAAGCAGAGTTGAGGGTTACATAAGTGCCTCTGCAACGGACGAGCTACTACACATGCACGCGGGGAGATTATCTCAGCCTGTTTACAGAGGGATAGCGATGCGGTTTAAGCTCGTGTCTGCGGCAGACATTCATACGTTCATAAGGATTCAACACATTAGCACGTATCAAGAGGGAGTGTTCATTATGGCGTTTTACCCATTGGCTTGGACTAGCAAGGGTTCAAGTATCAGATACAAGGAGAGTGTGTAGCCTTTTTTTTTTTTTTTACTTTAAAAGGTTATGTGAAAAGTTTCACTGTTTAACGTGAGTTTTTGTCATTAAGAACAACATTTGATTTAACAGGTTTCTACAACTTTGTAGAATCCGTAGTTCCTCTCACCTCCATGTCCATTTTTTTGGACATATTTACAGTTGTGCTTTGCCCTTAACTGCTCTCAGAGTGTAGCACACAGTGTGAGGTTGTTATTGGAAATAAATAAATAAAAACTACTAGCCCTGTTGCCATGCAGCTAAAAAACCTGAGGTTCTTACGACCCTGGACCAAACCGGAAGAACCTCAGGTCCCGGCTCCGGGTTTCCTCCCACAGTCCAAAACATGCACAGATTAAGTGAACACTAAATTTCTCATAGGTGTGAATGTGAGAATGAACTGGTGATCTGTATCAGCTGGGATTGGCCCCATTGACCCACGAACCTCAAGTGGAGGATAAAGTGGTACACAATGAATGAATGAATGAACACCAACGCTATGCCGCCTGCGTAGCACACAGCCGTAAACAAAGTAAACAAACAACCAGTATTGTGGAACCAGAGACTGAGATTTTCCTCAGATTTTTAGTCGAGAACTAAAGCAAAGGCTGAAAACTACAGAAACATGTCTATACATGAATAGACATGAGTGTTCTCTCTGAA
This sequence comes from Solea solea, assembly GCF_958295425.1. NCBI lineage: Eukaryota > Metazoa > Chordata > Actinopteri > Pleuronectiformes > Soleidae > Solea > Solea solea. The sequence goes on along the minus strand of NC_081136.1, from coordinate 31,560,105 downwards.
TAACATTTACCAACATTATTCTATGTTAGCTTTGTGTTTCAGGTTGTTTCTGCTGCCTGAAACTAGCGAAAAACAGATTCAATCAAGAGTCAATCAAAGGCGGAACTTAAATGTATCAAGCAAAATACCAAATGTGTGCGCATCAAACATCTGTGATGGACACAGCATCTCCAACAAAATGATACATTGAGTTCTTATACATTTTTTTAATGTCTCCACTTCCTGCAATGTATTCCTCCATATTTTTCTTACTCCCTACCAGTTTGTAGAAACTCAGTGCTCTCTACTGTGCGACTAGCAGCAATGGAAAATCCCTCGCCTATTTATAAGAAGCACCTTTTTAGGTGTGGCTGGCTTTGACACACTGGTAGTCAACCAGTGGTAACACACACACACGCACACACGCACACGCACACACACACACACACACACACACACACACACACACACTACACAAGGGGATACTTTCAGTTTCAGCTCAATCTCATATTTTCTGATTTATCAATCACTGCACCAACCAATTTAGCTCACGGTGAATTCTTTTCATAATGGATTAATCGGTCGTCCGTTTTCTTGACTCATCAGTTGGTCGTTTGGTCCAAATAATGTCCGACGATGTTGAAAAACGTTGAAAAATCGGCGTTGTCCAAACCTCAAAATGATTTTTTTGCCATTCACATTCAAGAAGCTGAACAATAATCGGAGCTATTAAGTGATTGATAAATAATCAGTTACGTAGGGATCAATTGAATAATTGTTTCAGCCCTGTAAACAATTAATTGCTCATCACAATGACATTAAATGAATCAACAAATATTCACAACAGAACCCTGACCCTATAAATATTGACCACACAACTTTACTCAACACTAACGAGAATTTATAGAAGATTCAGAAAACAGTTAAAGTTGGACGACCAAAAACAACCTCTGTGAAAAAATAAACAAGTGAAAGAACACTAAAGAATTTGGGTCAGACAGCTGATTGTGGCACCAGGATTAACCCCCTCTGCTGTGTTTTCACGCAACCATGGCAACGGAGGTGTTGCTATAGAGTGTGCCAGGTCTATTCTCAGCTCGGACAGGTGTGTGTGTGTGTCTGTTAATGACAAATGGCAAAAGTGAACAAACAGATCACATTCACAGACATCAATGTCTCATTTTCGTTCAAATGAAACAGAAAAGAAGTAAATATGTAGATTAAATAACATGTAACAAGATAGCAGCTGATGTGCCAGTCAACTACTATCTATTAATCATTTCTAAAATTAAAAAAGAGACAGGATTAATAACACACACACACTAATTTAAAACTAAACCCAAAATGCCTTAAGAGGTCATTGAAAGCAGCAGCTCATGTGAGCAGCTGCAGCTGAAGTCAGCTGAGGGGGAGAAGGCCCCTCAAGCAGAGACACGGTCGACTAAAGAGGGAACGTGTCCCTTTCCTCAGAGTGAACCTCGCTGTTGACGCAGACAAGTCCAGGCTGAGAGAGGAAGAAATTAAAGTCTATAAAATGCAGCCTGATAAAGAAAAGCGATGCTGCATTTTATGAAGAAGGTTAGCAACAAAACCTCTGTGACCTCAAAGCGCAGCTGCAGGATCCTGTTCTCAGCAGAAGCTGACGACCTCTGAAACTGAGAGGTTTATTTATTTCATGAAACTGCAGAGGCTGGAGCAAAAGACTTAGAGGCTCTTTGAAGCAGAATATGTATCAATATATAATATATAATAGAAAAGCCGAAGAATATTCACAGTAAGACGCACTGATCCTGTGAATATCCACAGAGCTCATCCATGGATATGAACCGTGTCACTAAACGGCATCTTAAAATAGACTTTAAACCACACAAATAAGCTATAATCTCATGAAGTACAACTAGATAAATAGTTAAAGACCAAAAGCTCGAACACAACTATGTCCAGACTACCAGACTGTGACTCAGATCGGACTGTGTGGACACAGAAAGACCCGTCATATTAGAATCCATGAGCATTGAGACAACAAACAACAATGAGCAAACGTGACATTCTCTGAAGCTAAATGTCACACACACACATTCGACTGATTTTATGGCCAACTTCAACATCTAGTGGTTAGCACTCTTGCCTTTCGCAGCAAGAAGACCTGGGTTCGCGACCCGGTCGGAAACAAGGGCCTTATGGAGTTTGCATGTTTGTGTGTGCGTGACTTTTCTCCACTTTCAGACTGGCGACCTGTGCAGGGGACGTACTCCACCCTTCGCCCTATGTCAGCTGGGATTGGCACCAGCGACCCTTATGTGGAAGATAAAGTGGTAGCAGATGGATGGACGCTTGAAGCAGGTGGAAAAGATGGCATACTGATAAAAGACCAATGGAAATAACTGCCATTTTTATCACTAGTTTTTCTTCACCTGCTGCTTATGTCCGTGAACTAACTGCCAGCTTTCACTTTACAAACAAAAATGAGCATTTTATCTTACCGGGTTATTGCAATTTCAGTAGAACGTTTGCGACATATGTGAAGGGAAACCAGCTCTGTAACGAATCAGATGTGAATCAGAATTGGGAAAATGTGGCAGGTCATGTCAACAACCAGCTGAGCTTCCTGTTTGGCAAAATACAAACACTGCGTCACTCTGTGTGGTGCTGTGGCAGATATAGACTGTGTGGTTACACTTTGACATGGCACTGTGGTCGGGGGGGGGGGGGGTGAGAGAGATCGTACTCAACAACAACACCGTCGCAAATAAATCATGACTCACGAATAAGTGTGACTGCCTGACCAGAAATCTGAACCTTTTAAGAAAACCAATGAAAAAATGATGAAACATTTGTTGCCGCCCTCATAGAGTGACTCTGTTTACGGTATCCACAGCATTATTAAAGTGTCAGTATTCCCTGAAGATAATCCAGAATAGCAGGAAAAACTATTTAGACAAGTGAACAGCAGCAGAATAATCCGCAGCCCTCATTCTCACAGCATCTACGTTAGAACACAATGAAGCACCACTCGACGTGTTTTTTTTTTCTCCCACCACGCGAGGCGTGCCGTGAACCGGGAGCTCCATTTAAGAACCCTGACACTTAAATATTCTCCTCAGGGCCGTGCTTCTTTATTTGGCAGCATTTCAGGTGTTTGCTTAATGCCAAACCTCAAGGGACCTCACGCTCTCTATGACTTTGCCCTTCAATGGTTCTGACTGCGTTAATGAAACACATGCCTGACAGAGACAGTACAACTGTTGAGAGGTGAATAGAATCCTATTCCAATGACTCAAGGTCGTGACGTGTAAAATCCACAAACATGATCCTGAGCAGTGTTTTGTATTGTATTTAATTCAGTCAGGTAGTCAGCGGAAAATTAAGCTCTTAATTTGTTTGAAAAGCGAAGTCAGAGATAAAGAAGCCCTGAGGGGCGACAGTCAGATGGGTGTGATCACCTTAAAATGGGGATTTTATTCACTCATGACTCAGCAGTTACCATCACTAATGCACCTTTTCACTGACAAACTTTTAATTCCAGTCTCTTAGACTAATCTCACAGAGCTGTAGGTTTAGAGCAGGCATAATAACAGACTTAAGACATTTTAAATAAGCAAACTTTAAAAAAAGAAAGTGTTGTTTAGGGTGTAGGCAAAAGAAACTTCTCATAATTCATAATCAGCATAATCCCATTGCAGCAAAAGTGGTCTAATCTGTCAACCCGCTGGAACGTATTGGAAGAAGAATGAACTGTGATTTCAGACTTCCAACTGTGATTGGAAACTCAAAAACTGCGGAGGGCAGCATTGTACCTCTTAGTGTGAGGCCTGCTGGAACCAAGTGGAAAAAGAAGAAGAAGAAGAAGGAGGAGAGAAAGAGTGAGTAGAAAAGAGGCCGAAAAGAGACAGATGACAGAAGGACGGGTTTGTGAGGACAGAGAGACGGGCAGGCATACAAGTGTGTAAGGTGAGAGCTACAAGGGGAGCAATGCTGGAGTCCAGCAGAGGATCTGATATCTGATACGATGGAACAAGGAGACACACAACACCAGGCTGGTTTAAACATCGTGCAGGACAAATGACTCGACGATGCGGCTGCTACTGCTGCTGCTGCTGCTGCTGCTGCTGCTGCTAACAGCACTGAACTAGTCTCTGCCGAAAGCACTGGGTGAACAAACAGTCTAATCAAATATCTTCCTTTTAAAGGAAAGGGAGTGTTGAATCTGCAGCAGTGGTGGGATGTTTTTGCTTTTGCAAATTGCATAACATACCTTTAAAGTCAATTAGATGTGACCACCTTCACATGTATCGTTTGTTTATGCAACACATCTCTTTGCATTCATTAAATACATTTTATCTATGCATTATCAGTGTTTTTGATACACTTAAATACTGATAAAATCTGAAATAAGCCTAAATTTAAGCAACGCAGGACACCACACAAACTCGTTAAAGTCGACAGGAACTTAAAGTAGCCTGATGTCGGTGAATTGACAACTGACAAAATCCATGAGCTGCAGCTGAAAGATCTGTCTTGTGTTGTTCCATGAATAGAATTGTATTTGGAGTCTCTGGTCTTTGTGCATTTCATATACTGATGTGTACACTTAAACGTGTAGTCACACATGTAGACGGAGCAATATTCACTGACTGATGATGGACAAAAATAGACTTACCATCCTGGCAAATTCAAATTTAACAAACAGCAGCATCCAATGTGAACAGTTTTAAACCTTCCACTCAATCCTTATTTTCCCTTTATATGTTTGTTTTTTTTTTAGAGAAAAAATGCAAAATGCACACATGCAAGTCCAAGAAAAGAAGAGCATCTTACCTTTTTCTGGTACCACACCACAGCATCTTTTACTTTGGAAGCCATTTACATTTCCCTTCTCCTGCCTAGGGCATCTTAGACTGAAAACACAGCGAGAGAGAGAGGGAGAGAAGTAGTGTCAATGACGAGTAATGAGGCAAGAGGGAGGAGGACTTGCATCTATATACCTGGTAGGCAGGTGTGTCTTAACAACTGACAAAGGGGAGGGAGGAGGAACACGTGTGTTTATTCTGATTTACGTGAAGGCGTTCACTTATTCTCTCTCACACACACACACACACACACACACACATTTAATTCAGCATGTCATCTCCCATGACACCCACCATACAACATAAACAAACACGTGGGAATAATTACTACTGCAGTGATTGTGGTGTTGGAGCTGGATGATGTTTCTATTGAATCATAATCTGACACATACACAGACACAGTGTCATTGTTAATAAAGAATACACACTCTTTAACACTTCGCGTTTCTTCAATCTCTGTTAAAATGACTACATGGGTATATTGGTTCACTGCCTTATCCCTTATAAATAAGCAAGAAATAATATGAAGAGATTCAGTGAATAAAGGATAATATTTAGAAAATCATGTAACTGAACCGCTAGTTGCTGCATTTTCACTGCACTGGAAAAGTGGAGAGTAAATGTGTGTTGCATTTCAATGGAAACTTCAAGAGGGAGTCATATCCGCGTAAAAAATAAACCAAACAAAAACAAAGATGTCTCATTGAAACAAGCAGCAGCATGCGTTAATATGAATACTGCTGTCAAGTCAACGATGATGATGATGATTAATGACTCACTTTATTAACTGGATGTTTGTTCTTTGCTCATTAGCAACAGTTCAATGGTCTGGTGTAAGATTCCATGCAGTGGTCACTATACCATTATATTACCATTATATGATAACAATTGTGCCTGTATCTGCCATTTTGTGGCATAAATGTCTTCTACAAAGCTTTATTTCACTTAGGACAAGTGGCGTCGTTTGAAAATCAGAAGGTGAGAGTTCTGACTGACTCCCACCTTTCACGGTCGCCATTTTCAGAGTGATGATGAAGTCATCCACGAGTAAATAGAAGGCTCAAGGCCTGACCTCGTGACCGAGTGTGTTGACGTTAAAGACTTTCTTGAAAAATAATGCATCAACAACCGTTCTCTTGACAGTGTTTTGGGTGAGGCTGAGAATGTCTGAAGTACCCTTGTACAATCTTGACCTCACCCACAGTGTACACTAGGCTAGCAGTGTGTGTCAGTCTTACAGTCAGTGTGTTATTACAGCGAGTCGACTCCGAAACTGGATCTTCTGGTGATGGAGTAGATACGACGCTTGGTCATTGTGATTGAGTGTCAAAGGTATGCGACACCGACAATAACATAAAGCGGTTATTTTGTTCGCGCACGCACACACGTGAGTATCTACTTATATCAGTCTAATACAGTCAAAAACATGACAAATACCCTTATTTACAAACTGGTCACATGACTGCGGCTGACTCACTTACACCTCTCTTTACAGTCAACACACAGAATAAACAGGGGTCAACAACAACAACAAAACAAAATCAAAACAATAACAAAAGGCCTCATTTGATGACGTTGGGAAGAAGCGTGGGATCAAGGGAATTGTCTTGGTTTGGTTTTCTTGCGGTGGCAGAATGAGGAGCCATGACGAACACATTACATTATGACAAACACTGACAATGTCTGTACAATAACATAATATAAACACAACACACATCTAGTAGGACTGAGTTTGGACATTCGAGCAGAGGCGATGAGGCAAATGAGTTAAATAAAACAATGGTCCATTATAGAATTTAACATTTAATAATGAGTCAGTGCAGCAGAATAAGGAAGATGTGGTTTTTAAACACAGGGGACTAGCGGTGTGCCACTCTTTTACCCCCTCTTCCCTTTTGTCTGTTTCTTTTCCTCCACATAACATCAATTTCCTCTTCCTCCTCCACGTAAATAGAGCTTGTTTATACTAGGATTCTGTTATCTCAACGTGGCCCGAGAGACAATTTTAGCTGACTTGACCAAAATAATCCAGAAAATATGTGAAGAATGACGTTTATCTTTACCAGTCCCGTGATGAATTGTATCTTACTGTATTGTGTAGTTTTGCCGATTTAATCTGTGTTTTTAATATTAGTACCTACTTAAATATCACCCGCATAACCGGTTGAAATGTTACACGCGAACACTATTATCTTATCATACCGTTGGACAACACGGTGTTTATTTTTACTGCGTATGTGCGATTAAAATCCCCACTCAAAACTGAGACGAGAGTGTGGAAGAGTGCGAGAGTCTGGAGTTTGCGGTAATGGAGTCAGCACAAGCTGCACGTCAAGTATGAAGTTCCAAAGAAGGAAGGAGACAAAGGCTTTTACTGGAGTCTGACGGTGGTATTAAACACACACACGCACACGCACGCACAAACATTCTTCTTGACCACTAGCAGGCACAATACACAGAATTGAAAATACCCATTTCTTCTTATTTGAATGCTGAATAGATGCGTGCAGAAGTGTTGTGTGTATGTGTGAGCGGCTGCTCGTGAGCACAGGAGTGCGTGTACACTTTTGCCTCAGAAGGCAAGAGACATTTTTAGAAACAGGAAGACAGTCTTTTGCCCTGCCGTTGTCTACAATTACAATCATGACCCCTCCCTCCATCTTCAGCTGCTGAAACACGGACACACACAGATGCACGGTGCACTTGCTTTCATCTGTGACGGTGCAAATAAAACATAGTGGAAAGGAGAAGGGAGGGAACAAGAGAGTGGGGGACTGTGCTGGTTGTCCTTTTTCTATGAGCAGCGGTTACACAAGTAAATGAGTTCACATGGGGCAATAAAAGGCTTCGTACTTCAACTTAAGGGATGGTGAAAGAGGCGGTGAAAGAAAGGGAATAATGGACAGATCAAGAGAGACAACATATGGAGGGTGGAAAAAAAGCGAGAAACGTGCTCTGTCTTCCTTCCTCTGTTAACATAAACACTGACGCGTTTATTTGTCATTCACACGGGGAGAAAACGCCCCACACTGAACTGACACAGTTACCAAAGACACGCCATTTCCACAACTCAAATACAGATTCAATGAACCATTAGGCTTCAGGCGAACATGAATGCAAACAACAGTAGCACTCAAAGCTACCCCAAGGAATTTTAGCTTGTGCTACTTAGACATAATATGTATGCCTGTATAAGCTTTAGACGTGAACATACTGTACATTCCCAATATGTCTATAAATATCATCCATTAATATGTCCCGTGCAAAGGTCTTAAGGCACTGCCAGCTTTGTTGTTTTTATGTCTGTCTGGCGACTGACAGTGTTAAACATTAGCAAACGTTCAACGACTTTAATTTATACAGCATGTGTATGATATGCTCAAGCACGTCTTGGAATAATCCAGGCGTAGCAGACAATTTTCAGAGTACATATATATATTTTACTACATGAAATAGACGATTAGGGTTGTTGAGTGGGGGTCACACTAAATACTTGACAATTTAACCTATGACCTGGACCTTTAAGGACAATTTTAAACAGATGAGCAGCCCAAAGCGAGTGCTCTGTGCAAAGTTCCAGGACAGTTGGTAAGTTAGCTTCTGTTAGTGGTGAGTTCAAAATGCAAATTTTACCCTATGATACAGCATGGCACAGTACAAATACACATACTATTACACCCCTACTTTTCATAGTTCTATGATTTAAGAGATTACATCGCTGAGGTACACAATGAAAACAGCTTGTGGTCCACTTTTGCCAGGTGTTTTTGGGTTCTAAGGCTAATATATATCTAAGGCACATATGTGGACTCAACTGTACCAACGTGACTAAGTTGTAGTGACAAAGAGTACAAGTAATAATAATAATAATGTCCTCATGTTTGTGTTTGTGTGACGCATGCGAGGCATCTGCATAACACTGAAGGAATACAGTAGCATGTCACTTAATATTTGTTTGAATTGAATTTTCGGAAGAAGCGACGACCTCACTGTCGCGCAACCAACGGTAAAAACTCACAAACGGTGACATTGTGCAACCACAAGACAGCAATTGTCGGAACAACCAGACAATGGTCCAGACAGACAAGCCTCAGAGAGCGTCACTCCATCACCAGTGGAGTAGGCTCCCAAACAGCAAACAGCAGTGTTTTTGTTTTTACCTCTCTGAGACATTTCTGACACATGTAAGACCTTCAGAGACGGCGATAAGAAAGACAAGAAGATTGTCCCTGTTCAAAGCCTGAAAATCCCTTCATCATACCTCAGTAATGCCAACTCTGATTCACACACACGGCATCAGACACAAACACAGACACGGATTATTGCCTCATACGGCTACAGACACAAACAATTAGCTGGAAACTGCTCGGTTATTATTACTTATGCTGGAAAACATAAGATGGAGAAATAGGCTGGCAGTGGAAAAACACACACACACACACACACACTCGCAGTGTTCCCAAAATACAGTGTGGTTTGCTAGAGGGTATTTAGGGAACAGAGCCCAGACAACAGACACACACAGCTATTCTTAGGGCGCTGCAGTGACTTCCATTCATTTGGACAGTCTTAACATAGAATTATTCCTAACCTTAATCATAACTATCGAGTTAGATTAGTGTCAGTATTATCAAACAACACTTTTTAAAAAGCAAACAACACATATAGAGACAAACAACCATCCACTCACACCTACGGTCAATTGAGAGTGTCCAATTTGCCTAATCCCCAAACTGCATGTTTTTGGACTGTGGGAAGAAGCTGGAGAACCCGCAGAAAACATGCAAACTCCTTGCAGGAAGGCCCTTGTCTTGAAGCCAGGCTTTCTTGCTGCAAAGGCTAGAGTGCTAACCACTACAGCAACCGTGTGGCCCTAAATGTAATAAATGTATTAAATTTTATTTAATGAAGGATTAATGAAGAAAAAATGAAAATAGTTCTAAGTATCCAACGTTTGGACAGACAAGCTGTAAGGACAGCGACTTCAAGCCTGGGTCTATTTCTGGTCCATTGAGCTGTCGCGCAAACAAAAAGTAAATACAAATAAAATATAATCATTTTGAATGATTAATCGAGATTTTGCTCATTTTTGTTTCCTCCATTCATAAAGTCTTAAAAAGTGTTGCTTGCTTCGTTCAGTTAATTCAGTCATTTATTCCAGAAAAGGTTGAGTAGGTACTATTTTGTAGTGGAAAAACATCCTAAACTGTGCCATGCTGTGCCGAGGCGAGATGAGCTGGGACCATAGGTGGAAAAGGGCCAAAAAATACAATATTTATATTTTCAACACAGGAAGCTGAATTCATAGAGCTTTAAAAAATAATAACAAAGTAGCTCAGCACTACAAACAAAAAATGTTTTTTTCACACACTTACCATTACAAAGCTCGCAAGGAATTTAACATTGATGACAACCACCAACAAACACACACACACACGAATACACATAAGGTCTACAGCTCAGCCAAGTCTGTCTGACAAATGAACTGACCCATTTACAGAGAGAGAGAGAGAGAGAGAGAGAGAGAGAGAGAGAGAGAGAGAGAGAGAGAGAGAGAGAGGGTTGTCAAGTAAGACAGCATGAATTATGTAGGCCATTGTTTATGAGAGGGCTCTTTCTGTGACTGAGATCTTATGTATGTGTGTGTGTGTGTGTGTGTGTGTGTGTGTGTGTGTGTGTGTGTGTGTGTGTGTGTGTGATAGGGGCGTTGGGAGACAAGTGGGTGTGGTATGTGTCTTTGTGCGTGCAGGAAATTGTGGCGTGTAATTAGTGTTACTGTATGTCTGTAGCAGTGTGTGTGTGTGTGTGTTAGAATGTGAATGTGTCAGTGAAGGTCAGGGTCAGTGGTGGAGAAATGTGGAGGTTTGAATGCTCCTTCTGTGTGTGTGTGTGTGTGTGTGTGAGGTAAATTATAGTAAAATGATATTTAAAAACAAAGAAAGGCAGAGAAGAGAAAGACATTCTGATGAGACCACACTTTAAAAACTAAAAGTAATGATTGTTTTTCAGTGAAGTCCACCAAGACCTACGTTTGGTTTAAGACAATGGCATAAGTATGAATGTAAAGAGATTCAATTTAAGTATGTATAACTGTGGAAGGGTGAAGAAAACTATTTGTTTTGTTTACACAAAACGGAACACGATCACTCCTCCGGTTTGATTCCATGCGGACCGTCTTTAGGGAAGACGAGATGGAAAATTAAATTCCTTGGAAACCACTTTTGGCCAGCGTTGACGACATAGTTGCTATTTGGGATGAAGAAATAGGAAGTGCTTCTTAAAGAGCGAGAAAAAAACCCAACAGATTACAACATAGAGCTGCCTTATATGGTTAAAAAAAAAAATAATTTTGAGATTATTGTGACAGATGTTGCCATTGTGATACGATTCTTGATTGGTACAAATTATAATTTTGCATCTTCACCATCGTTTCTAACGGATTTGCCAGATTTTTCAATCATTCTTGTGTTGTGTTTAAGCCGCCAACCACAAGTTGGCAGCAGGCTTTTCTGTCATTTCACTCTCCCCCAACTGTTATTTCCACAATGAGAGATTTTCTTAAAATGGAGGTGAGGAGCTTGCTTACAGTATCCTTATATACACCGTAATGTATCATATCGTCATCCTTGTTAGCAATTTTTTATTTTTTATTCAAATAAATTGCAGGGTTTCCCCTATGGATATTGCACTTGGACGTATTGCAACTTTGTTTATTTCACGATTAATAACTGTGTGGACCTAATAGAAAATAGAGCTGCAACTAACGGTTATTTTCATAATTGATTAATCTGTCGATTACTTGCACAATTAATCGTTGTAATCGCTTGGTCCGTAAAATATCAGAAAATGTTAAAAATGTCAAATCGGTGTTTGTCAAACACGGAAATGACGATGTTCTCGAATGTCAAACCAAAATGATCGAGTTTCAGTGATTTCTTTGTCAAGTGGAGCAAAGACACGAAGAAAATATCCACATTTAAGAAGCTGAAACAATCAGATATCTTGTTTTGATAATGAAAAAAGCTTCAAATCGATTAATCGATTATCAAAATAGTTGACAATTAAGTAATAGATTAATAATCGCTTTATTGAGTAGTTTCTTTGAGCTCTAATAGAAACCATATAAAATAGGGCCAATTTAAATCAAATATTGTCCTGACCTAAACACATTATAGTCTACAGACCACAGAAAACATCTTTGTTTCTCACAGATCTGCACAATAACACCGGTAATCATTTAGAATATGTAATATCGCAAATTCAGTCAAAATAATCACAATTACATATTTATTCCAAATCTTTCAGGCCCTAATGTAAAACATAGAAGAGCTTTTTTATGTTTCTAATTCTCATACAAACTGGTGACACTTGAAACGTCGACGTCTAATGAAAAAACATGAGCAAGAGAGGAGAGGAGAGGAGGAGAGGAGAGGAGAGGAGAGGAGAGGAGAGGAGAGGAGAGGAGAGGAGAGGAGAGGAGGAGAGGAGAGGAGAGGAGAGGAGACCTCCTTCATGAGTCTGGAAACTCGTGATTAGTAACACAAGCTGTTCTCTCTCTCTCTGGGTGTTCTATATTTCATGATGGGTGCAGGTTACATTTCTAAGCCGGGCCGAGGGGGCACGTGTGTGTGTGTGTGTGTGTGGATAATTTGCATGCCTACAAGAAACGGAACGCCACACAATCAGTGATGAAGGGTCGGAGGTGACAGGGGGATTCTGTGTGTGTGTGTGTGTAATGAAGGGGTTGCAGGACGTGAGGATCATGTTTTCCTTACCCTATAGTTGGGATTCTCTAACAATCTCAAGTAACACCACAAAACCCTACACTTGACCTACACACACACACTGTGCAGCGAGGACTCTGCATTGACCTCTATTGATTTGAATCGACTTAGATTTACTTAAACTTAACCAAGTTCTGCCTCATCAGGACCAGGTTTTGGTCTCCATGAGGACTACAGGTCCTGACAAGGTCGGTGATTACACAAGTAAAACGGTCCAAACACACACTCACGCTGCTGTTCATTAGTTAAAAGGAGTCATGCGCGTAAAAGTGTGCAGCTCACATGGACGAGATACCGATACATACTGAAGGAAGAAAGAAAATGATCAGTGATCAGGCTCACAGACACACATTTAAAATGCTTTCATGACAAAACACAACTTACTCATCTTGTAACTGTAGTCAGGTGGTTGATCTAAATTCATCACATGCCAATAATCTAATCGGTTCAGTCGACATAGCAATCCTTCTTCATGGAACGATCCTTACTGTGGCTGCTTTATAGGACAGGATGTTTCTAATTTAGACTTTTGGCCGAACATCAATGAGCCATCCTTCCTGGGTCGAGTTATTTTTGGCTGACCAACATTTGAGGGTTTTTGTCAGATTTGTTAATGTTACACAGTCCAGTTCAGTCTAGTCTAGTTTAGTCTGCACACTGCAGGTAGGGCTGCAACTTACCATTATCATAATTGATGAATCTATTGATTGTTTTCTCAATTAATCGAGCACGTGTTAGGTCTGTAAAATATCAGAAAATGTTTATCGGTGTTTACCAAACCTAGAAATGATGATCTCAAATGTCTTGTTTAGTCCACAAACCAACTTCACACGAGTACACACGCAAACGCTGACCCTGCAGAGACACAACTTCTGTCATCGTGTGGGACACAGACAAAAGGAACAAAAAAAAAAAGCTACACTTCCTTTGTGAGAAGAGCACAAGAGGTAAACACAGGTTTTTTTTAAGAATGGGTGTGTGTGTGTGTGGGGGGTGGGGGCTGACAACAACTCAAAACCACACACGGTGAACTCACCTCTGGTTAAGGCCGTGTAGCAGACTAATGTTTCGTCCTCACAGCCAAACTGGATCAGGAGCTGGACATACAGAGAGAGAGAGAGAGAGAGAGAGACATGATGACATGTGACTTTCAAAGCATCAACAGCTGTCATGCACTCACCAGCCACTTGATTAGGTACACCCGTTCAACTGTTTGTCAACACAAATGTCGAATCAGGCTCCAATACGTGTCAGCAACTATATGCATTCAGTCACAGACATAGTCACAGTCGCTGAAGTTCGAACGCAGCATCAGAACGTGGCATGGTGGCTGGTGTCAGACACGACGGTGTGAATATTTCAGAAACTGCTGTTCTACTGGGATTTTCTTACAAACTTGTCTCTAGTTTGAGCAGAAAATGGTCAGAAAACAAAGAAAAAGAGCAGCAGTTGAAAATGTTGACTATATATAAGTTTAAACTTATATATATAAGTTTATATAACGTCTGTTAAACTTATAACATGAAAGTATGGTCAATAACATAACTTTGATTACACATTTTTCAGTTTTACTCACAGACTAACAGTGCATAGTCTGAAAATAGGGGGATTATTGTGGTTAAGTCTTACATGACCGCAATAGTTTGCAAGGTTTATGTTGAGGATACAGGGGAATCAGAAAATGTTTTTTTTTAACCCAGCCCTACATTTTTTGGGGTAATTATAGGTGTACTTTCTGTATTTTGAATGGCTGAAATACCTGATGTGTTTACTCTGAGGCCAACAAAAATAGCCTGGATAGTTGCAGTCAAACAAGGGAGGTAACCAAGAGGAACTTCACTCTTGTACTACTGCAGCAGCTAAATCATTAGCGCTGCTGCTGCTGCTGCTGCTGCTGCTGCACAGTGCCGACATGGCCGTCTCCAGCACAACACAGCGACAGTTTTTACACATCAAAAGTCGAGAGAAACCACACAGACGAGTTCAAGGCGGACTAAGGTCTTGTGAAAGGAACGAGGGACAGAGCTGTTCATCAAAACCACAACTGCAGCGGTTTGGAGCAAAAGCAACAGTAACCGGATATCAGCTGGCACTCGACAGTCAAATAAGCATTATTTTGGTTTTTCGTGGTACCTCAGAGTCTAGATGGAGATGAATGCACTGTGGAAAAGTCAAAAGTTCAATGCATTTACATTAAGAGTACACTGTATTATTGATTTCTTTTGATCTTTGCTATTACAAATCAACCAAAGATGAAAAATGAGTCGTTTCAAAAGAATATTCCATTTACATTCTTGTTTAAATTCCTGGTTACAGAGCCTTGTCTGATTTAAGTCTGCGGTAATTGACTTATCTGATTTGCTGAGTTCACTCTCTTAAATAGGAATAATCTCGGATTTCTTTGCTCCTCTATGAGATTAACGTGAACATCTTTACTTTGAGGAGAAAACGATTTTACAAGACAATTTGAATAATCAAGAAAATAACATAACTATGTCTACGTCTACTGCTGTAAAACCTCCTATAGGACGTTGTAATGTGATTAGGATTGTGTACATATTCTACATAGTGTAATGCAACTAATGTTAAAATACTTCCCTTCTCAATCTGATTATTGACTGAGCATAAAGTGTTCTAATTACCATCCACACACACATCCACACATTTTTTAATAATTTTTGTTGCCTTCTCAATCTGATTATAGCTCAGTATGACCTTACTTAGGGTCAGGGTCTTTTGGAAATTCCGTTTATACAATTAAGTCTTCTTTAAACTGTTCAGGTTAACAGCAAAATATTGCCGTCTACATATGAGCCAGCAACATCTGTGCTTTTTCTACCGAATAAATACCTATTTAAGATGAAATTGGTAGAATATTGATGTATTTACTTTAACTAAACAATCATATTTAGTACACTGCATGACTGGTTTGTCGCCACAAGTGTGTGACCTTCACACTTGGTTCTAAAATGGCTGTATTTCTATGGGTTATGTCAGTGTCTTGCAGGTCACTTTGCAGATTTAATAGTGTTGTGATGTAACTATCTTGCAGCCGATGATGTAACCAGCTCTGTAGGGAAAATCAAGCCGTGCAATGCAAACAGCACTGCCCGGAGGACTCCTCAAAGAGACAGACAGAAGGAGAGAGTGAGAGACAAGTGACTATAAAGAGTCTGTGGATGCTAACGCACACACACAAAGGGACATTCAAACCCGATGCAAAGCTACTCTGTGACTGACAAGTGCTTTCATGCAAACCGCTGACCAGACTATCAACCTTTGAGTGAAGGCTTAAAAATGTAAGGTTAAAATTTAACATGCCATCATTTCAGATTTCAAACGTGATGAGGCCTTATCATCTGAGAAACCAACAAAACCATGAACTACCCTCCATGAACTGAATGAAAGTTAATGAACCTCTGTTTGGTCTTCATTAACAGAAATGTCAAACCTGACTGAGGGAGTGTTTGTGTGTATACCGGCCTGGACAGGAAGCATATTTATTTATATATTATGCATACTATAATAGTTGGAGAGCTCACAAGCAAAGAGGTCAAAGAGCTAGCAGCAGCCTATTTCGCCAAGTATTTTAGTCATGAGGAGGGGTGGGTCAAAATATCGATTTGGTGATATATGGCCGTCCTTCCTCGTGCAATGCGATAATCGTTACATTTAAATAAATATCGACATTTTAATGAATAAGTTCCTCTAAAGGAAACAGTCTCACCGGACGATGCTACTTCATGTCTCCTCATGGTGGCGCTGCTCAAATGAATGAGGGGAAACTTGAGTGGAAATTACCTGGCCAAAGAAGAGGGGGTTTACAGCGGGATAATGGTGGAGAGCTACGTTAAGAGATGCACCCATCCATGTTCAATACATAGACTTATATGCACTTTGTTCCCTATGTTGCGAATAAATAGAGAAATCCTGCACTTTTAACTCTTCACAGACGTTGTCCGACAAAATGATTGTCTTGCAATGTATTGATTATCGCCAAATCGTCATATCGCGATATTATTGGTATCGTGGACCATCTATTCTATCGTATCGTGAGGTACCCAATACTGATACTGAGTCTGTGTTGCTGTTGCCTTTGTCATGACGTGAAACAAATCATTTTCTTGACGCGAGAATGTGACTGTGCAACATGAGATCCAAACACTGTTAAACTGAGAAACAAAGAGAGAGTCGTGTGGCGTTGAAGGGTGAACTCATCTGACAATGGTTTGAAATGTAACCGTGCCTACAGTCTTAAAGACATGCATAACCATTAACAGTAATGCCTAAACCTTGGCTGGGTCAGATCCGTTGTATAAACATGTTGTCTGTATCTGAAATTGCTGCCTTTGTGATCTTGCTCATTGCATTGTTTCAAACTGCGAAAAACAATTAAATGCTCAGCCGTAGTGTGCGAGAACTCCCAGGTGTGTCAGGTGTGAGTGAGGACAGTCAGACCGTATGTTATTAAAGGCTGGTAGGAATGAAGATTGTCACCTCTCATCTGTCAACAGCTAACAAACACACAGACCACAACAGGTTCCCTTACTGCTGAAGACCATCTACATTAGAAGAGACCTGCTCGGAAGCCCATTACAGTTTTTATATAACATCCAAAAAACCATGGCAAATCTATTTTTAAAAATGAATGTGTTGAAATCTGGTAGCTCTGTGTCACTGTTACGCAACAGTAATACTCCAGAGGCTCGACTTTGAGAGAAAAGGACTAGAGTTAAATATGAAATTACAGAAGTCCACACTAAACAGTGCTATCGGTGTCTTCAGGTGACACAAACATGTGAACATTCTTGATGGAGGTCCAAAAAACAGTCGAGCCAAAACCACATATGATCCAGCACTCGTTCAAATCGGAGGCGGAAAGATTTTCATAACAAATGTGTTCATCATTCAATATCTATATATAGATATAGAGACAATAGAAAGAAAACATTTGAAAACACTTAATTTAACCATCCTGTTGACGCAGTTAATTCATACAGGAATGACTGCTGGGTGAGTGATGACAGCGTTAGTCAGACAGTGGAAGAGACAGACTGGCTGCATGGCAAGTCATGTTGGATAACAACACGGTCTGATTAACTATGAGCCTGAACTCCTGCTGAACGCCTGCTGAAAGGCTGCGACACGGTGCAGGTCGAGGCAGCTGAAGGTCACAGAGCAGCTGACTGACACCAGTGACTGAGGCAAGTCCGTTAATCAAGTGGTTGATTGAGGAACAAATTAACTGGCCACCATTTTGTTGCTCGATTCACACTGCAAAGTTAAGGAATCATATGTGTCTTTGTCATACGAGTTGATTTACACAGCATCGCAGGCTGAACAACGGCAGAGCTCAAACTGAAACAGTTTCTATCTTCTCATGAGAACATGCCGTAACATACAATACATACAAAACAATAAATTACATTTTAAACCTAACTACACAGTGAACATCAAACTAAACCTTGACTTTAAGACAATATATAATGCAAAACTACAAAAGAGGATGAGGGCAGCAAGGCCACATTTGAACAACTAATAATAATAATAATAATAATAACAATAATAATAATAATAAGAAGAAGAAGAATCACAACAGGTTTGGTCCTCTGGCGCTTTCGTGCTAAGGCCCTATAAGAAAAAGAGAAGCCTGGTATCAAGATCTAAATTCTGGCATAATTAAAGTCAGAATTCTGAGGGGGAAAAATTGAATTCAGAACACACTTTTTAAAATAGTTTTTGACCAAAAACAATTACATGTTCAGTATGACCCCAGCCTTAGTAGTTGACAAGATGTAAAATTACTGTTTTGGACCGATATCAATATTATACTGGGGATGCACGATATTATCTGCACTATATCTGTATCTGAGCAAAATAAACAAGTGTGAAAGCAAACTCGGACCGGCTGAATGTTGCAACCTCCAACTGAACCCAGTCCCCAACTGAACCGAGTCTAGCTGACTATTAGGTGTGAAAACAACCTTAATGACCTCTGTATATAAATCGGTATTGGCCCAAGCACTACCAATATCGACAAACAAGAAAGTGGTATCAGTGGTGTAGCTGTCCATCAAAGGTCACAGTCAGTAGTGAATTAGCTGTTTGTGACAAACAAGTTTTATGAATAATTCATAATGATTTGGGGGGCAAAGGACCCCAGAGTCTACCCACACAGTAAAGGTAATGATGGTTATTTCATCTACAACAATGACAACATTCAAGTGACTTATGATGAAAGAAGCTACTCGAATAAAAGGCGAAAATGTTCACGTTTAAAGAACACTGGTGTCAAATAAGTCAGTGTGCAAGTGCACGACAGCGGGTCCGTGTGTTTTCACACCAAAAAAAAGAAGAGGACATGACCTGTAGCACGCTGTGAAATCACCTACAGAGGAGGCAGCTAATTTTAAAGCTACAATACATGTGGATGCGTTTTCACACTGTTTTCATGGTTCACTTCTCTCACTCACACACTCAAGAGAGGAAAAAGTCTTCCTCATCCTCCTCTTCCTCCCTAAGCTCCTAGCTCACGTCGTGCTACATGGTTAGCAAAGCTACCGGCAGCCACAAAGAGCCAACACAAACACACACACACACACACACACACACACACACACACACACACACACACACAGCTGCCGCAGTCATTGCAGTCCAAACACACCACGCACGAAAACCACTCCGTCTCACCTCAGTTTCCTCGCACGAAGACACACACGTAGACCCGCCGCCGAGATTCACAGACGCGGTTTAAGTCAGCAGTCAGTCCGCTCCACTGCTCCACGGTGAGGAAAGGGGGGAGATGTTCCAGCTGAGAGTCCGTTTCCTCTGCTGCTTCTGCCCGCACTGATATTTCTCCTTCACTGTAAAAACACACAACTCCAGCTCAGCACCGTAAACCACCATGTAAACGCGCCGTCACATTTTTTTAAGCCAACGCTCGTCAGCAACAACGAGCAAAGACAAGGTGAAATATTAATCATAAACATGTCACACCACAAATACAACCAAGCAAACCAAGACACAATTGAGTGCCTTTTGTAAAGCATAACCTTAGAGTTATACATCAACCCCAAAAATGATCTAAGGCTTCAAAAGAGCTTTGCTGACCTCTAGTGGACATTGACGTACACTACAGCTATTTACTCATTTTCAAATCTGAAGAAGAAATAATAATAAATGTCATTATTGGTAGAGTTTCAGATTTTATGACGAGTCATACTCCAAGTTCAAAACATCCGCAACTATTCTTAATCAAATATATCTACAGTGTCCTTTTTTAAGAAGTTTCAAATCGTCAGATTGAAGTTGTAGATATCTATGACAAACCCCATACACATGAATGGCAAAAGTGACGTAGTAAAAACAGAATAACGACAATCTGTGACGTCATTTTGACTAGTAACCACTGAATCACATATATCTGTAACGGTAATTCCACACAGTCAAACTTTGCGATTAAATGTTAAAAAAAATAAATAAAAAAAATAAAAAGCTTGTCATAGGCGCAGCAAGATTGCGTCTCTACACATACTTTACGGTTAGACCGCCGAATGATTGGCATAAAAATCATGTGACGTAAAGGACCGACGGACCAATGAGCTTCCGCAGTGGGCGGGACACACGGCGCATAACGGACCCGCAGACCTGCCTCTTCTGTCTGTAAATGATACAGTTAACGGACTCGTTCGCCGATTATTATGTGACAAATGACCACAGACGTGATGTGAGTATGAGAGTGAGACATTGCAGACTGGGAAAAAAATGCTTACGTTATTCATTTAGAAACGTTTCGAGGTGTCTTTTAAAAATAAACACCCGAGCGCTGAGCTAAATGCTACCAGGCTATCAGTGGTTGTGAGGGCGGCTAACTAACGATGAAGGATAGAACATTTAAAATTGAATCAAGACAATACTGTGCTTACATTTAATTTAGCAATTCTTGCATGTCTGTATATTCTTGTGTTGTGTTTTAATGGTGCATTTAAATGTGTGTGTGTCCACAGTTAGGGACATGTCTCTGGCTCAAAGGGTTTTACTAACCTGGGTCTTCACCCTGGTCTTCCTCATCATGCTCGTGCTCAAACTGGATGGGAAGGTAAGAGGGTTCAAATATTATACATTTCTGTTACATTAGCTGCCTTGTGGATTACAGTCTGTGCATTGTCTCCGCTTATATCTATCACAAACCTCCACCACTATTCAGTAATTGTGATTTAATTGTCAATATTAAGGTTATTCTTACCTTATTTTGTCTGTATTCAAAATGAAAGAAGCATTAAAGGAATCATTTGTGATGGTTTTATGACACATAACGTCAACAGCACTGACTTTGCCATCTCCAAGATCCATACAATCAATGTATCTCACCGTTTAGACAGCCTTTTTCAAATGTAAACATAAGTCGATAAGCAGTTCACTCTCCCACACCAAGGTCCATAGTGAAAATCTGCGTTTTTAGCTCTTGGGGACACAGGGGCTGCTCGTCTACTGCAACCTCATTACATCACACAGCCTAGGTTTGTGTCACTTATATAAACATGAACAAAGGACCTCAAACACCAAAGTCACAAAATAACACATTTGAATTTACCTAAAGGCCGTAGCAGTGGATCAGCTGTGATGTAAAATTCTTGATTTTCTCTATGGACTTTGGTGGAGGATGTGAGCAGGTCCACAAATGTCACTTTCTGGTCATAAAAAGGCTGTCTAATGATGAGATATCTGTTTTGTGTAACCTGCTCAAGGCAAAGTGAGACTATGACTATGAGAATGACATCATCTTCTCCATCCTTCCAGGTTCAGTGGAACTGGTTCCTCATCTTCCTCCCCGTCTGGGTCTTCGATGGCATCCTCATCCTCATGCTGGCCATCAAAATGGCCGGCCGCTGCAAGCCCGGGTACGACCCTCGCAACGGCTCCCCGGACCTGCGTCTGCGGGCCTGGTACCTGACGGCCATGCTGCTCAAGCTGGGCTTCTGCCTGACTCTGTGCGCCAAGCTGGAGAAGCTGGCCGACGTGAAGCTGACGTTTGTGTGCATCCCGCTGTGGACCATGTTGCTGGGAGCGCTGGTGGAGCTGGGGCTGAACATCTTCCCTGAGAGGAGGGAGGCCTGAGCGGGTGTCAAGAAATTGTGTTTGTACGACCGTCGCTTCGTGAACCCGGAGGACTTTGCTTCGACCCGGAGACCGAGACTCGAGTGTGAACCGAGTCCTTTCTAACTGCAGACTGTGAAAATGGAACGATACGCACTCAGATCTCGTTGACGAAAGCTGTGAAGGTTCTTGCCGCAGAGCTGGGACTCTGCATGTGAATCACAGAAACAAAAAAAAAAATAATAATAATAAATCAAAACAGCTTAAAAATGGCTGTATTTCTTTATAAAAAAGAAGGAAAAAATGCTACTGTGAAAAATACACTGGAAATAACTCCTTTGTTTTTATTGTACATACTTTCACACTACTGCTTTTGTGAAGAACGTCACACGGCCGGGAGAAGAGTGAACAGTATTTGCTGAATTTTGACTTTATTTCAACTGCGTAACTGGTACCAAATCACAGAGTGTACATTTTGGTTGATTTAAATGCTTTGTATTGTTGTTTGTTTGTATTAACACACCGGCACTTTTCCCCCTTTCCTTTTCATTCCTGACATGTGGCCAAATATTATTTTCCATGTTATTAATAAACTTTTACAAAGTGTTAATGGCAACGACGTAGATTGTCTGCTGTATTGTATTTTTTTTGTAGTATTTAAATCACGTGACGTACGATATGAAAATGTATTTTCCGAGGGTCCAAGGCCGTGAGGCGCTCATCTTGTAATGTACATAGCGATTAAAGTGATGAGCGTTCCGATAGAGACGGAAGATCTTATCACAGACAACACGCTGTACTTGAAGAGTGTTTGAGTACGAGTGCAAAGGTTGACCCGGTTCATCAGAAAACTTGATACCTGCAGTCTTTTTTTAGTGCCATCATGTGATTGTTCTGTTTGCTGCTTCAGTCAGACACGTTATTTTGCACTGAGCTGACAAGAAAGTGGAGGAAAAAAAGAACGTTTTTTAAGGTCGCATGCACATCTTTTAACAATAAATGATCGACTTGAAACAGCGACTCTCGTGTTATTTCAGAATTCACGGTGATTATTACAGAGATGGTGGGGTTAGTGACGTCGGAAGGCAGTAATGAGAGCACAAATTCACATCCAAGTGTTCTCATACGCACAGCGGGATCAAGTTAGCGTCGTGGTTTTGGAAAAATTCCCATGAAATGTTCCTGGAAACAAACTCTGTGCAGCAATTACAGGGCGTGTGAAGTGTTCTGGTTTGAATCCCTGTCTAACTCTCTGGTTAAGATTCAAGGTCAGACGTGACGCACCTACTACCTTCTATTATCGTGATAACTATGAATGGAAGTGACTTGGAAATCCGGTCAAACTCAAAAACATAGTCTTTGTGAGTTTTATTTTTAACGTGGAGCTGCATCTCTCCTCATGACTTATTATGATCTTATTAAATGAATTATTTATTTCACAAAAGAAAACATGTATCCTACGTGCGATCCCATCTTTTTTCCGACCACTGTAGCTGCACACAGAAGAATTATATTAAATCATGTTATTTAAGTCATCACAATAACATTGTCCCATGCCTGGTTGCAGTGTTTAGATCTGTGTCCCTAACTAAAGTAAATGGGCTTCAGACCTGACCAGAGGTGGAAAGTACTGCAATATTCAAGTAAAAATACCACTATGGGTACAAGTAAAAGTACTCAAGTTAAAGTAAGTAAAAAGGTAGCTTATTTAAAATTTAAAATGATGAGGACAGGATGAGGACAGGATGAGGACAGGCAAATGAATGATGAGGACAGGCGAATGAATGATTAGGACAGGTGAATGATGTGAATGATGACAGGACAGGTGAATAAATGATGAGGACAGGACAGGTGAATACACAAGGACAGGTGAATTGCCGCTAATTATGGTCCCTGAGTGAGTGAGAAAGTTAAAGCATTGACCTTTGACCCATGTTGACTGATACATTATGTGTTTACATGTTTTATTTTGTCAACACCTTTAATTTGTAAAGTTTTGCCTTTAATTAAAAAACAATTCATGTGAGATTTGTGTTCCCTTTTTGTACGACACAAGAACCTCGTTAAAAAAGTAACTTTGAGTAACTTTTACTCTGAGTAAATGTTAAACAAGCTACTTTTTTTCCTTTAACTTGAGTATATTTTATACCAGTACTTTTACTTGTACTTTATCAAAACAGTGATACGTTTACTTGAGTGGAGTATTTCAGTTACTCTTTGCACCTCTGGTGACGTCCGACATCTAGAGCAGCAAGAAAAATTTCCCTGGAGACTCTAAAAAAACAAATATAGAGAAACAATTTCAGAAAGCTTAGAAGTGAACACAGTTATCAGGATGAAGAGATCAAGCTAAAGTGTAAACACACCTTCATCACAGGTCGTCATCAGAAACACACAGACAAAGGAGGAGGAATACTGGGAGGTAAAAAGGGTCTGCGTGATGTTTTAATGGATAAGGAAAGTAATAAAAACCAAATATTAACTTTTTGTGGATGATTAGCTCTGATTTAAAACCTCGAGCAGTGACTCAGTCGACTCAAAGACTCGTCTGTCTCCACATTCATGTGGTTTTTCCAAGAATTCCCTCCAAAAAAATCCCATTCTTTGTCCCGGCTCCAGCTTCCTGCCACTCCCCTCCCTCTTCCACCCTTTTAAAAGGTCAGCTAAGACATTCCCACTGTGTGTGTGTGTGTGTGTGTGTGGTCATATTTTCATGACACACACACACACACATTGTGTTGTGGAACCACTGCAGCGTGATGTGTGTGTGTTGTCTCCTCGGATGTGACCTGGTAAAAATGCTGAGTTCATTGCAGTAGTAGACTGCAGTGAGTGAGTGTCTTACATAACAGGAATATACACTCAGTCCAGGCAGGTAAAACATCTGAGGGACAGATCGTATATGTACATACATACATACATATATATATATTTATATATACACATATATATATATACACACATATACACACAATTATATATATATATATATATATATATATATATATATATATATATATACACACATATATATACGAATCAGTGTTAAAAACAAGTGTTTTGTCTTAAAGCTGCTGCGGTTTGTACGTCATCGAACATGCACGGTGTGTAACCACGGCGACAGATTCAGACTTTTAAAAGCACCTTTTATGCTCATTGTTTTTGGGTTTCCAGGTCAAGTCTGTGTCATTTAATCATTTAATGTTTCCAGCCTTTAAAAGATGCAGCAAACACTGTTAACAACTTAAAACATGGGTGGTGTGTTAAATCGTCTCTGCTGCCATCCTATGGCCGAGAAGGGTTACTGCGGGTTCTTGAGTCAAACAGAGGGTTAAGATGGGTTTGAGCCTTAATGAGCTCTGTTATTGCACTTTCTTATGTATTCTTTGAATGCATTGTATGAATTATGACACTATAACATGGTTTATGTGTTTGCACTTTATACAGGTTCACCGTGTTCGGCTCATTAATGTGTCCCGTCCCTACGTTCAAAGTAAGCTAAATAAATAAAGTGAATAAACACATTTGTTAAACTTGGCAAATGTCATTTATTACCCTTCACTCTTCTCTGTCACTTATTCCTCTTTTGTAAGTCACATTGGATAAAAGTGTAAATATAAAAAAAATAATAATAACAAAATACTTTGCATCACAAACTAATAATTTGGCCCAAATGTAAATTTGACAATTTAGAATCACTGTAATTTACATTGACTATCATCTCTTTACATTCTAATATCTTCTATATTTGCACTGTTTGGCTTTTGACCCTGTATGAGATGCTGATTTTACCCCGTTTTTATTAACGACTTGTTTTGAGTCATGCTGTTTTATTGTCGGTTTTTAGGTCTTTCATGTTTCAATATTTCATTTTTCGCTGATGTACAGCACCGTGTTTCACCTGTTGTTGTTTTTAAGTGCTTTATATTTTCTATATTTATATTTTCTACATGTGTGAACACTAAATTATAACTGAAGACAGACGCCTCGTACAATTAGCTTATACTATACCACTCAAAGTCTTAATATGGTTCCTCTTTTGAACCCTTTTTGCATCCAAGCCTGTTTTGTCTAATCTATAAAATACATAAAATGTCATAAACTGTGAATAAATACATTTCAAAAGTACATGTTTAAACACTGCCGGAGCAACAATAAGCGTACGTTCTTAAACACGTTTTCATACATTGAACCTTTTATTAGCTAGGCTCATATTTACTGTAGAAACCACACTACAAGTTGTTGTTGTTTGTTGTTTTTATCCTCTTTACAAAACGTCTTCTTATGTACACTACAGTGCTGACGAGTTTAAAAACCACAGAAACACAATAAAAAAACAACAACAACAACAAAACAAACAGAGCTGGAGATAAATAAAAACTGACGACACGGCCCCCCGAAGACTTCTCGCCGTCGCCGTCGTTCTCAACCATAACAGTTTGTCACATTTTGTACATTTAAAAAATAAAATATGTTCCTGTCATGTTTCGTGATTCTGTAAAAGGCGTAAAAAGAAGAAAATAAAGAGCTGTAAAAGGCTCTCGCGAGTGGAATCAAGTGCTTTTTTTTTCTCTCCAGAGCCACACGGTGAAGAAAGAGGAGAAGAAAATATAAGGCGTCATTCTGTCAGTTGTGTTGTTTTTATGTAAAGCACGTGTGTACAAAACGATGCGATACAAATAAAGCTGCCTTGCCTTTCCTTGTGAAACTCCGTGATTCGGCCCCTCCCGTCTTCTCCGCACGGCTCTGGACCGTGAAGCAGGTCGCGGTTGCGAACAGGCACGCTGTGGGGGAAACGCTGCGGGCTACATTAGCACAAGTGGACAATGATCATATCGATAAAAGTCAAATTGAGACCTAGATTAAAACAAAAAGCAAGAAAAACAAGTAAAAGACAAATCCTCTCATCATCTTCATAACTACAAATAGAATTTCAATAATTTACGATACTCCGAACACATAAGGTTACTTCAGTCCCTGGTTGATAAATAATAACATATATACTTTGTTTTTTAATATTATACAAACACTGCAGAGAGAAACTGATAAATAGTGCGTTTTTGACAGTGTACCATCTGTTTTTCTCTGAGTCCAAAAATAAAAACATATGCCTCGGCCTGAATGTAATAAATTCACCAACTTGGAAGAACCTGAAATTTGCCCTCTTGATAAACAAACATAAAACATTGTATACACATACATATATGTGTATACATATATATATACATATATATTATATATATATGTATATATATATATATATATATAAATATAATTATTTTTATATTATACCAACTGTTTCCATGTTACAAAGTGCTGTGATGAGTCATGATAGATGTTGCTCACTAAAATGCTGCAGATTGAATCCTATTTTAACATTAAAAGTGGTATTAAAGTGGTTTGTTTTTTGTTTTCTAGTAGAGTCATGGAACAGTTTTTTTTTTCTTCCTGAGACTGTAACCGAGTCTCGCTCTCGTCCCGACAGACGCTGGGAAACTGAATCTGGTGAGATTAACGACAGTGGCATCTAGTTTCATCATTGAACGGTAACAGTAATTTTGTCAATGATACGGTAATATTGAGGTAATACCATAATAACGGGGTTATAGTGTCCGAATAAGGGTGAAATATTACAGCGAGAGTTTGTTATTTCCAAAGTAATATCCAGTTTAAGAGCTTATTCATGAGAATTTCCATGAAAATGCCTCCATTTAAATTCACAATTATCAAATTACAAAGTTGAAATTGATGGCCCACGCACATTTTCATGGCTATAACCAAACTCAGTGATTACTTTACAATTAAGAGGATATTACCATAATATTACTTCCCTATAATATTATTGTTACTGTACTGTTCAGTGCAAGACTGCACTCACCTTCCTGCAACTGATAATTAGGATAATTTGCGACGCTCAGTGACGACGTTAAATCTCCGTCCTCTTTGAGGAACATGACTCCAAAAAAGAGGGGCTTGAAATTCACCCGGAAAATACTGACATTAGTCAGTGATTTGGGCAGATTATTGCTCAAAATACAGTATTGGATAAAAAGTTTGTACAATTTGAAAATGGTGGAATAGTGTTCATTTGAACTCTTTTTTAGTGAATATTTAACACTAAAGTAGCTACATAGTGCTCAATAATTTAGCTACTTTTAGCTAACTATTTTAGTTAACCTCAACTATTACACCATTTATTTGACGCTCACTGACTTACTTTCACTGTGTACTGTAGTGACGAAATGTAAGAGATATCAGTTTGACCCATCGTTATTCCAGAAAACAGTCTTGGGCACAAAGAATAAAACCTGAAAAATAAAAAAAAAATAAAAGACACAAAATGGAAGCATTAGCTGCATGTTAAACAAAAAAAAGATCATGAACATGACCCTTCTTTTATATATATATATATATAAATATCTGACATAAAGGCTTTTCTTCTTCCTCCCTCTGATGTTCAAAAGGACTATGCTCACTTCAAAAGTTTAAAAAAACAAAACAAAAAACAGAACACAGCAGTTTGACAGACTCGTCCTTGGAAAATCTCTCCTTCAGTGTCGGATTCCGGTGCAACCTCATTTCACTAAAGAGCAAAAACTACTGCTACATGCGAAAAATACTGCCTCTGGACCAGAGCGCGACCAAAGAACCACGAGGTGTGGCGTCTGTTTTATAAAATACTGCGTCCAATCACGTCCCCTTCCTTTTTTTTACAAGTTTTACAACAACGCCGCCAAAATAAAACCTCATACATTTGCAGTTGTTTTAAAAATACAGTGTCGTTATCTACAAAAAACTATAAAATCTGCTGCTGCTCCTCGTCATGCTTTGGAGGAAAAGAGAGGACGGATGGGGAAGGCTGAGGAGGGAGAGGAGGTGGGAGAAGAGGAGGAGGCGGAGGCGGAGGCGGTGGTGGAGGAGGAGGGGGTGGCAGGGCATGAGAGGAGGACGGGGGAGGAGGTGGTGGGGGAGGAGGGGGAGGAGGAGGAGGGGGAGGGAAAGACTGCGACAGAGAGAGCTGAACCTGCGCCGGTGGCGAGTTCTGGTACTGCGGGTAAGAGGCTTGGGAGAGGAACGACTGAGGGTGGAGGAAAGGGTGAGAGGAGAAGTGCTGAGGAGCGTAGAAGGGTTGGTGGTGGGGAGGCAGGTGAGGGGGGAGAGAGTGGGAGCTGGTGAGGGGGGCAGTGTTAGGGGGCTGGTAGTACGGCTGGGACTGTGTGGTGATGCTGGGCTGGTGCGGCGGAGGCAGGTGGTGCGGCCTCATGTGGTGAACCGGATGGGTGGACAGTGGACTCGGGGGCAGGTGGTGGGAGTGCGGGAGGAGAGGGGAGAAGGAAGGGGGGAGCATCTGAGGGAGGTGAGGAGGTGGGAGATGCTGGGGCGCGTATTGCTGCATGTAACTCCCCTGCCTCGCCGCGTCCTGTGCCGCGCGGATCTGCGCGTCCAGACCGTGAGTCCATTGCTCTGAGAGCGTTTGTGTGCGACCGTCGGCGCCTGCGTGTGTCCTCGTGTCCGACTGCGAGGCGTGTGTCCTCGTGTCCAACTGCGAGGCGTGTGTCCTCGTGTCCAACTGCGAGGCGTGTGTCCTCGTGTCCGACTGCGAGGCGTGTGTCCTCGTGTCCGACTGCGAGGCGTGTGTCCTCGTGTCCGACTGCGAGGCGTGTGTCCGCACGTCCGCGCGTGTGTGGGTCTGCGCGTCCGACTGAGTGTCCAGCCTCGGGTGAACGCCGACTCTCGCGGGCGGTTGGTCCTCGCGAGAGGGAGGAGGCGTCCGTTGAGATGAGAAGATGGTGGAAGGAGGAGGGAGGGTGGGAAAAGTGGAGTTCGGCGCAGGTTTGGGACAACTCATGAAAGACGCGCTGGACGTGGATAGAAGAGGAGTGGAAGTGGAAGAAGCAAAGGAGGAGCAGAACGGAGAATCGGTGGATCCAGCTGACGGCACGGAGGAGTGAGAGAACTTTGAAAAAGACGGAGAAAGAGGTGATTTGCGATCTGAACAGGACGACGTCTTCCTGCCCTCTGAGTGATGGTGATGATGGTGATGAGGTTTTGACGACGCCTTTGGTTTTACGTCCTGGTGAGAAGGAGGATGGAGCGAAGAAAGAGGAGACAGAGGAAGAGGCGACGGTGATTTATTTTTGCAAACAGGAGGCGCCGGAGAATCTGTCTTTGTCTTAACAGGAGGTGAATCCTGCCGTTTGTGTTTACCCCCTTTCACTCTCTCGTCAGTCTCCTCCACTTTGTCTTTAGTGCCGCACACAGAGTCCTTTGAGTGAGCGAGCGGAAGCACCTGAGGTGGATGTTGTGGAGGAGGAAGGTGACAATCCTGCTTCTCCTTTACGGCAGCTGACAACGTCCTGCTTTCTGCCACCTCCACCTCTTCATCTTCTACTTTTATCTTCTCCTTCGCTCCTTTCTCACTCTTCCTTTCACTCCTCGCCTCCTTTTTTTGCACCAAATCCGCCGTTTCTGCCTCCTCCTCCTCCTCCTCCTCTGCCTTCATCTGAAGCGGCTTCTCCTCCTCCACCACTCCCTCCCCTTCTCCTTGGTGGTACTGCTTTAATCGCACGTGCCACGCCAGGCTGCAGACGGCGGACACGGTCTTGAACTGGTGGACCACGTTGCGGGGGATGAAGTAGACGTCGTTGTGACACAGGCGGATGCGAGCGTAGCGAATGCCCTCGCGGCGCATCAGGTTCAGTTTGGCGTCGTCCACCCACTGCACGCACTGAAAAGAAAGGAGACAAAAGAGACGGGGCATGAGACGAAGAGGTCGCCCACAGTAAAACAGGCAATGAAACTGTTGTCATAAATGTTTATTTTTAAAAACCCTTCTCCTCTTTATTTGTACCAGCCTCTTTTTCCACTGCAGTAAATGACTACACAAATCTCTTCGGTAAACGCAGGACATATTTAGAGTTGACACTTTATGGCGCAGTGTGAGACGCCGCAATCTATTTAGACGAGTGTGGAACAGCCACAGAGATAAGGAGTGAGCATAAAGACGACAGCAATAGTCTGTAGCAAGTTTAGATCACGCAGAACGAATGAGGACAGCTTTGAAAAAGTCACTTTTTTTGGATCCCACACAATTAAAGAGGTCCAGTGTGTAAAATTAAAGTTATTTTGATTTGGCAGAAATTAAGGGGTACACCTTAACTAAACCAGGTCGCCATTTTGGACCACCATAGCGGTGTTGCCATTATATTTCAGTACCCTTCCCTTGAGGTACCAGAGTAATGGTATGGTATGATACAGGTGGAGCTAGACCGACGACAGTGAGCTGATTGGGCGTCAGAAAAACGTCACTCCCTTGCAACCGGTGTTTCTCAGCGCCTACAGTCTATCCTCATGAGCCTATGGCCAAGTCGAAAGGGAACTAGGCTTGTATCTGGAGGTCAAAAAAGGGCTGGGGTACCCCTGAGCAAGGTATCTAAGCCCCATTGCTCCAGGTGCGGGCAGCTCCTAATGGCTAGTGGCTAGTGGCCTGGAAGGGTTCTAGTAGAGGATGGGTTAAATGCAGAGAAGGAAACTGATGTTTCTGAACCTGAACGATCATGGTGTCTGACGTGAATCGACTCTGCGCAGAAATAATACTCAAACAAACGACTGCACACAAACACCAGACTTGTCCAACAACTTAATGCAGTTCTTTTTTGCCACACCAGGTGGCAGCATACAACACCAATGCACAGCATGTTACTGTACCACCTGAATTACGATTGGATATGAAGCATTACATCAGCCTGTGGGGTGATTCTGTGTCTAAATTAGGATCTGGAAAGCATTAGTGTGCTCTGTGTGTGTGTGTGTGTAGGGGTTTACTTGTATATAAACCACAGGAAGCAAGGACATTTAGTGAAATTGAGGACATTTTTTATCGTCCTCACGTTGTCACACCTTAAAATGGCTGGTTTTAGGGTTCAGTTTAGGTTAAGGATTAGACATGCCGTCGTATCGGGGGCTAAGTGAGTGTCACTTAGATGGTATGTGTGTGTGTGTGTGTGCATGTGTGTAAAAATGTAACACCTGAGACAGCGGAGGTTCATATAAGTCCAGCTGCAGCCTCTGAACTACATAATTGAAATCACCGGCATGGAAACACACAACGTCTTTGGTAACTCGAGGAGGCTCCGAGCTGAAAACAAGGGAGAAACACAACAGCCGTGTCTGCCCGTGTCCAAATAACTTTAGACAGCCAACATGTCATCGTGTTGTTGCGTCCAGTGTCCGCTGCCTACCCGTCTCCACACACGGCCTTCAGCACTCCGACAGCCGCCGTCGTCTGACGCTCAAAGCCCTGGCCGATGTGATCGGCATGGGCCCGAGTGCGGTCCTCGAACAGCATCTCCCGAGGCTCGCTCGTCCTGGGCAGCGACTGCAGCAGGTTCTTCACCTCGTTGGTGGAGCTACGAGAGAGGAGAAGATCACTCGTTCATTATGGCTGACATACAGAAAAGGTGTTTTTTTTATACATATATATATATATATATATATATATATATATATATATATATATATATATATGTATGTATATATAAGTAAACAAAGTTTTCAGATTTTTCAGCTTCTTAAATGTGAATATTTTCTGGTTTAGTTTGTGGACAAAACAAGACGTTTGAGAACATCATCATTTCCAGGTTTGAAAAACACTGAGCAACATTTTATGGACTAAAAAATAAATTCATCGAGAGAATAATCGACAGATTTATAACTGCTTTCAGTTAATTAAGCAAAGAGTGTGTTAGAAGACATAGCAAAAGAACATGTTTATCACATTCTGTTCTTCACAGTTTGATATGATTGCAGTTTGTACAATTGTATTTTTTCTTTATTCAATATGTAATATTTTCATCATTGTTTGAGTGCATATTTTGGTCTGTGTGCATGTTAAGAGAAAGTCATTAGAAAAATCTGAGGAACTGTGATGTGTGTTCACTATTTTCTGACATTTTAAAACTACAAAAAAAGAACCTAACATTTCTGTCTATGTACATAGCAAAACTGCACCTGAATTGTTCTCTCCTCAGACTAATACAGTATCTTGCTATTCAGTTTACTTTCCTGTGTTGACTGGCGGCAAAAATGTGCAAAACTCGCAAATGCACCGAATAACACGCAACAGGAAGAAAAATTAGAATGAGTGCGAGTGCTTTGTGTGGAAAGCCGACGCCGTGTTTGAGATAAATGGTGGTTAAATTAAAATGACACAAACAGACGTCGATGAGCGTGGTTTCCGTGTGCACTGTGCACACTGAGAAGTTAATGAGTGAAGGCATAAAAAACACGAGCGGTGTTGCCAAACAATGGAAGCACTGCAGTCAGCTTACACTACTGGATCAGTGACTCACACCGGAGCTGCAGTCAGATTCAGACATGAGTAAAAAAAAAAAAACAACACACGCTCACACAGCATGTGAGAGGAGAATGTTATGTTACACTGTCACACACACACACACACACACACACACACACACACAGGTTTGCGCAGCTATTCTTTTCAGCCATCCAGACTAAACAAAGCCTTAACCTTAAAGGAATACTTCACCGATTTGCAACTCACCATTATTTTCAAAATCAACGAATCTGTCGATTATTTTCTTGATTAATCGTTTGGTCCATGAAATATCAGAAAACCTTAAAAAATGTTGAGCGGTGTTCGTCAAACCTGGAAATGATGATGTTCTCAAATGTCTTGTTTTGTCCACAAACCAAAATGATTAACTTTTAATGATTTCTTTGCTATCCAGAGCAAAGAAATGAAGAAAACACTCACATTAAAAAAGCTCAAACAATCTGAAATCTTGTTTTAATCATGAAAAAAGCTTTGAACCGACAAATCGGTTATCAAAATAGTTGTCAATTAATTTAGTAATCGATTAATAACCAATTCATCGATTAATAATGGATTCATCGATTAATTGTTTCAGCTCTAGTCTATTCTTTGTTACGTGCCCACCAGTGACACTTGGTCCTGTTAGCGTAACTGTTAGCAAAGATGGCGGACACTGTTTACATTCTGGGAATGAGGTCCCGTCCCCCTACGAGTGGGTCTAAAAAGTGCAGAATTAGCATTGCAGTTTCAAGCCTCGGACCAAGTGTCACTGGTGGGCACGTGACCAAAAAATAGAATAAAGATATTTCTCGACTCAGGGGAAACTGAGGTTGGGAGGCACAATTTTTCCTATTCTAGTAATACAAAGCTAAATGCAAATCGGTGAACCCAACCATAACCTGACCACTATTCAAAGTATATGCCAGTAAGGTCCTAAAGAGGTAACAAATACAAGTATACATACACACAGCAGCAGCAGCAGCAGCAGTGTGAGCGTGACTGCACGTGCTGAACAGTGAATTGTGCGTTTATTCATTCAGAGATAAGAAGAGATGGAAGAGGAAAAAAAAGAAGCAGGAAAATACAAAAAAAAAAAGTGGAGAGCGGATTAACACACACACACACACACACGGCTTAGTGTGTCTGAGCTGACTGCAGGATGACAGTAATGAATGTAAAACCAAAAAAAAAAAGAAAAGCTGGTGAGTTAGATTCGGGAAAAAAAAAAGGGGAGGCAGTTTGAGGGAGGAGTGATGAATGTGCACGTCCACCGTTTCTTCTCCCCTCAAAGCGTTTTCCGTAACTCACCGAGTGTGAGGTGCATTTGTCCCGTCGCGATGTTTTACGACTGTTAGCGGAAGTGACCGACGTGATTCATGCGCATTTGTGATCGGGCAAAGTGAACGGATGAAAGGGAACAGATGGGAGAGAGAGATGATGGAGGGTGGAATAAGGTGGTGGTGGCGGTGGGGAGGGGGGGGGACAAGGAGGGAAGCACATTGGAATACTGTTGATGTTCATTTACATTGCAGCTAATACAGTTATCTGAGGAACGCCAGGCTTCTCCCACTCATTATTCTCATTGTTTATTAATCTGCTGATTATTTAACCAGTGAATCTATTATCTGTACAAATCTGGTCGCTGGGCTTCCGTCCAATGTTAATGCAAAATGTACAGTGAGTCAATAAATAGAAACAAAACAATGGGGTTAATTAGGTATAATAGAAACTCCTAGACATCAACTGTCGGTGGCACTAATTCTCCAGCCGGGTGCAATTAAACTGTTAATGGTAAAAGGCTGAAGACATCGTGAAAAGCGCGTCAGTCAAGGCCAATAAAAAAAAAAGGCTTAAAAGGAAAGGTGATACTTACTTTTATTATTTTCTGTTATACGCCATTATTGTATTATCATTTTCAGTAAAACCAAAAACTCTCAGGATTCAAAAAAAAATCACCATGGAGCACAACAATGGGGCAGTAAAGTGTGTCTTAAAACTTGATTTCAAACTCTATAGACAGTCAATATTGCTGCTTGTTGACCAGTCGACAGCTGCTGTCGCTATGTAATTATTGTCAGCCTCTGTAAGTGCAACACTTGTCCACTAAAAACTGAAATATTTCTGGTTTATTTTCCCTTGTCTGACCTCTATAATCAAAGCTGAATTCTCAGACTGGGAGTCTCGGGCGCTGACGGAGGCAACAGCTCGACCTTTTCCGCTGAAACCAGCAGTAAGACAAATGTTCAACCTCCTTACAAACAGTCAAGCTCTCACTTGGAATAACATTATGCCCTTCTCCCTTTCTTACTTTCTTTCTTTCTTCTTTGTACACACACGGAGAGACACAAACAAAAAACGCCGCTGTCACATGTTTTATAAATGTGCTTTCCATAGACTCACTTCTAGCACTTTAGACAGTAACATCACGTCTAAGATAAATCAACTTAACAAAGGAAGGAGAGGTCACAGAGACAAAAACGGAAGACGGATCGTTAGAAGAATGCAGAGAGACACACAGGGCCAGATATTTTAGAGGTAGCACGGGGACAAGGACAGAGAGAGGAGGCAGAAGTGGGAGGAGTGGGGGTTAAGAGGAGAAAAGAAGCTAAACAGAGAGGAAAAAAAGTACACCTCAGTCAGTGTGTGAATATCATTTCTAACGGTGCAGTATAATAGAGATATCGAAAGCACGTCTACAGTATCTCTATAGAAACAGATTCTTTCAGTCCCAGCTGTTACACAAGTGTTTCTGACATTCATTCACACCGACACACTCATTCTTCAGTCACCCCCCCTTCAAACGCTGTCTCGACACTCTGCAACAAGCAGCACATGACGTGCACAACATACTGCAACACAATGCACCTGCACATTGTGCAGTATTCATAGCCTCAAATAAAGTGCATTTCCTTTATTACAACCTATTTTTTCTGACTGAGCAAAGCTCAAAAAAAAAATCATCATCATCATTACTGATTTCAGTCAACACAACTTACATTTACAGGCATGTATTGCAAGTATTTGCAGTGTATGTATTATTTTTGTATGTGCTTTAAAATGTAATTGTTATCATTTCTGATTGTGTAGCACTAATAGCAATAACAACTACCGCAATAACTACCCAATTTGTGGTATATGTATTACCTTAATGTGGCAGCATTTAATTAGTGAATGACATTTATGAGGTTCCTTGAACGCACCTTGTAGTCACTCCACTAACCACTAAGCTCAACAAGCTGTGAACTGACGTCGCAGAATTAATTTTAAGCCTGTCAGGCAAGCTTGGCTTTTTGCTTTTGGCAGCTTTACACAGAAAAAATGACTGTACCTCGTAAAGCACAGTCCAAATCCAACCATATTCAGTTAATCTGTGTGCAATAATAACGAAAACAAGAAAAAATCCACACATTTTGATGAATGCACAAATATACGCTTTTTTTCCCGGCAAAAGCAAACAATTCTAAAACATATTAAATGACCGGATATTAGCGATAACACTTCCAATCAGCAGAACAAGAGAGAAATAAATGAGGCATGGATGAACTGTGTGTGTATGTGTCTGTGTGCTGTGGTTGGCCGGCTGCCATATGAAGTAGCGTCTGATGTTGACTCTATTAACATAGAGATGATCTCATCTCAGTGGAAAGCCACAAAGTGCTCACATCACAAAGAACGTGCTCAAATACACGCATCGTTTCTCTCGTGGTCTCGTGTGTGTGTGTGTGTGTGTGTGTCTGTGTGTGTCTGTGGGACACAGACTGTGTGCAACAAAAACACAGTGTGACACAGACTGAAATTGGCTGCTGGGCTACAACAAAGCTTCATGTGGCTTCGGACTCTGTTGCTTCAAATGTGTTATTGTGTGTTTTGTTACTGTTTTCATATTCAGCCCTCGTGGACAGCGACCAGAGCACACAGGGAACGCTGGGTTACAGGCACACACACACACACCATTAAGACCTTTACGGGCGGAACAAACAATCATATGAAAACCAAAAATCCCTGTAAACTCAGTCAACTCAGAGTGGGGTTTAAAACAAAATTGAAACCACTGGCTCATTTTTTTTATCCCAGTGTATTTACACTGTGTGATGTGCCGTAAACTGTGGAGTGCTCACCGCTTTCTTTTAAACGGGGACTTTGGTATATCGGTCACGGGTATCATCTGCTCCCCTGGTCTGACCCACATGATGGGACCGTCGTCGCTCTCCGTGGGACTCATCAGACTCAGACTGGAGGACGTTCCCCATGGAAGGGTTCTCTGTAGCAACACAGCCGGGGAGAAGAGGACATGAGGGAAACGGAATCAAAACACTGCATTAGGACATTGTTCACTCTGAGCACACAGCCACGTCTCCTGTTTGGCCTCTAGTTCTATTCAGAACCTTGATGTCGTCAGTGGTTCCCACACCTCGGTTGTCATCAAATTCAAGGCCTATTTAAAGGACTATGCAGGAGCAATACCCTCAAATTCAAGAACTGAATGCGCTGACACAGTTTAAGATTAAGGAGGGCTAATTGTAAGAGCCACTTCGCCCCGTGGCGTCCTCTTTTATTGATTTCCAGCCCCACTCTGCATCTGGCCGAGTGATTGTCCTTGGGATCTTTGTAATTGTCTTTGGTGAGACGGAGATCGTGCAATTTGCATTTTCCCAGGCATCACATAATTTGCTCTCTCGTTACTCAGCCATTGTTCTGCATGGAATCTCACGTCAAAGGCAGAGAGAGAGAGACAGTGGACGGTGTAGGTAGTAGGTGGTATCGTAACAAACAAGGGCACAGGAGGCATTTACCCAAATCTCAACTTAACTTCTTACTTGAAGTTAAGAACCTTGAATCTTGATCTTGAATCTTACTTGCATAAAAGTCAAGCACTTTCAATGATCCATGTCCATTTAGGGCAATTTTCAAAAACTTTCAAAGGCCTTGAAAATGTTTTTTTTTAATTCACAAACTTTCATGGATTTCAATTTTCCATCCTTCTTCCCCTCTGTCTCCACTGGTGACATAACGTTCCCGTGGGGAAAACAAACATTTTCGTTTGCCAACAGGAACCAACTTTTCAGGTCCCAAACCAATTTATTTTTGCTGTAAACACACACCAGCCAGTTCAAAATGTGGTTTGGGAATAGGAACCGTGCTGGAGCAGTGCCAGTGTGAAAGCAGTTATGTGTCAGTTATCAGCCACTTCATCAAATATTTTAACTCTATAATTCTAAAAACAAAATCACACAACTGAAAAACAGGAACTGTCAGGAACTGGCAAATATGGTTCCTCTGAGCAAAAACTCTCAACAAGAGAGGAAGCACCAGAGGATGTTGTGTCTTTTAATATTCAGCGAGTGACAACACTCCTCCCTCTGCACGTTCATACGAGACATTTTAAGTGTCACCACAGGAAAGACCAACAACAGCAGCAGTCACGGCGACATTTCAGATGGGGAGCAAGAGAGCCATAAAGTTTTTGGAGGTTTGTTCCTGCACAGACAAATTTAAAACAAAATAAGAAGCGACTCCCCGAAATGAAGCTGCGTCAAATCCCTCCGACGCGTCCACTTA
The DNA here is from genome assembly GCF_958295425.1 of Solea solea. Lineage (NCBI taxonomy): Eukaryota > Metazoa > Chordata > Actinopteri > Pleuronectiformes > Soleidae > Solea > Solea solea. The sequence goes on along the minus strand of NC_081136.1, from coordinate 31,521,499 downwards.
TGGCCTCTTATTTTTCAACCACCACCGAGAATATGAGGGTTTGTGTTGTGGGTGTTCACCATCTATTCGGTGTGTGTGTCTCATTACCAGATAGTCAAGCTGAATTAGCATTCAGACATTTGGAATAAACTGATTTTATATGAGGAATAAGTGGGCATATTAAGAGAAGAGAAACTACTTTGAGAGACAGTGTTGGTCACACAGACTAACAAACAGAGATGAGGCACCACTTAGGCTTTGTTTCAAATCTTCTGAATATCATGGTAGCACACACAGAAAGTATCATGTAAGGCTAATTTAGGAGAAAATGTTCACCTATGTAACAGTTGGCCACACTGTTTTCAATAAATTAATAAATTATTGCATTAATCAAAAAAAAGGGCTTGAGTCTGAGGGATTTGAGGGATTTTAGTCTTGCAAAACTGATAGTTCTGGTTTAAAAGCTGCTCTTTTGTGATTTATTCTCATATTATTTTCTTATTTTGCTACAATAAATCACACATAGAGAAAAAAAAAATTAATTAAAAATAATTCAACCTTGCTAAAAAAAAAAAAACATAATCTTTGTAACCAAAGCATGGTACTGGATGATCTCATTTCAATGACCACTCTGTTGCACTTATGTCCTTCCATAATCATTAAAAAAAACACATGTACATTTTTTTTATTAATAATAACAATAAATAATGTAGGTTCTTTGAGGTCAGTCACACATTAACCAGCTTCAAATAAACCACTTTATGTGAATAAAGCCTGTGCCGATAGAATTTATTTTAGCTCTCGTTATCCACCTAAAACATCACTGTTGTGGTCCAGTCATTGCTGCACATTCACGCTGATCTGACTCACCTTCAGGAAGGGCGACTCCTCCAGCATGCCGAGGAATTCTGGGAAATAATTCCCGACCTCTTCGTCCACGGCTCCAACGAGGCTGATCTGTCTCATGGCGCCGGCTCTGTATGTGCCGTTACTGTACGTCTTCTTCACCTGAAGAAATAACACGGCCATGTTGGGATGTCACGCTAATACACAAGCTTTTATTATTAGGCATGACGACATGATGTGATTGTAAAAAATGTAATAAAACCAAAGGGCAGCAGTGCAAGATGCTCACCTACTATTTCACAAAACAGTGTTCCCATTCCTTTTGTGTGACACCTTAAAATGAATCAACATCTGTTAACACTGTTCAAAGTTCAACTTGTTGTGACCAGTTCAACCCTATTTTTGCATTATCTGAATCATTTCAAAAGAGGAGTGATGCAGAAAAAAACAAAACATAAAACATAAAAAGATCAGAAGTTTTCAGCAGGTATTTTTACTGCAGCCAGCAGAAGAGTCTCAGGGCTCAAATATAAATGTCAGTAGATACATTTTCTTTTGATTCATGCCCCGAAAGTCGAGACTTGTTCTTTTCTTATGTTTGTAATGTGCAGGTCTTCATAATCATATTAAAAAACAAGTGTCAGACTGAATGAGGTTAAATAGAGAATAGGTTTTAATATAACAAGCTTGGCCTGGAAATAATTCGATATTAATATTATATCGCAACATCATTTTCTTCAATATCAATAATATATAGTTGTTATGGATAGTGTAAAAGATATAATCACAATATATAATACTGTAAAAATGCTTCTGTGTTCATGAGTGTTTGTTGTTTTCTGTCCATAAAGACATTTAAAACAACAATGCACTGGTTTGTTCAACTGTAATCGACAGATTTGAAAAAAATTTCATCGTGACAACATTTATTTGTTTGGTCCATAAAATGACAGAAAACATTAAAAAGTGTCAATCAGTGTTTGTCAAACCTGGAAAAATTAGGTTCTTGAATGTCTTGTTTTGTCCACAAACAAAAGGATTCAGTTTGAAATGAAGAAAATATTCACATTTAAGAAGCTAAAACAATGAGAAATCTTGTTTAAATCATGAAAAAAGCCAATTCAAACCAATTAATCGATTATCAAAATAGTTGACGATTCATTTGGTAATCGAATAATCGAGTAATTGTTCCAGCTCTAATCGCAATACGGCTTGCTGCAATATTTCTTAAGGCCAAAATGTGAGAAAAATTGCCATTTTAGATTAATATATTGTCCTGGCCTTTACACATCATATTCTATAGACTTGGAGAAAACATCTTTGTTTCTCACAGATCTACAAAATGAACACACAGTAATCATTTTATATATGTTATTCAAAGGAAAATGAGAATAATTACAAAGTGTAAGTGTATTCGCAATAGCAGATTCAGTCAACATAATCGCAATTACACAACAAGGCATGCGGTCAACCATATTACATGTCCTAGGTACTGGGCAGGGCAGGTTAAACAAACAAAAAAATAAATAAAATAATCGCAATTAGATATTTATTCGAAATCGTTCCACCATAATATGTATGTATAATACAATACAATACAAGCCAGGGAAGGACAAAGGAAGACATTTGTCAATTTGGACAAAAAAATAGCCTGTTATTCATCACTGGGCACCAAAATAGTCTCTCTGCGTGTGTGTGTTGGCTGTTTCACTTGATGTCTCTGCTCTTCTGGTGTGACTCAGTCTGTTTGCTGCTCTTCACTTGGCTGACAGAGCACCACGTCTGTGTCTGTGTGTGTGTCTGTGTGTGTGTGTGTGTGTGTGTGTGTGTGTGTGTGTGTGTATGTGTGTGTTTCTAAAGCGCCTACCATACCCTTGGCCCTCAAAAGTGTCTTTGTGTGTGCGTGTTTGTGCAGTCCATGCAGCATGTGGCCAGCGTGCTGTACTCTCAGCTGTGTGTGTGTTTGTGTGTGTGTGTGTGTTGGTCAACTCCTTGGCTGCATGCCTCCAGTGAGTCACCACTTGACAAACAAGGCAAAGACAGAGGGAGAAAGAGAGACACCAGAGGGATGAGAGAGTGAGAGAGTGAGGATACACAGCAGAGGAAGAATGAGGGGAAGAGACACAGATGGAGAGAAGCAGTGAGAGCAAAAGAGGAAGAAAGTTCAGAGAGACAAGCTGTGAAATGACAGAGACAAAGGAGAAAATAGGAGGCAAGGATGGAAATGAATCAAAGGGAGGAAGTCGACGCGATGTGAGCCGAGGTTATAAAAAGATATATATATGATGTGGAGATGTTAAGGAGACAAATTGGCGAGAAAAGAATATAGGAGATGGAGGAGAGATGAGGGCAGGTGAGAGGATAGGAGATAACGAGAAGTAGTGAAGGCAAAAATATTGAGTTGGAAAACGATTTAAGGAGGGAGGAAAGCCTGCATGCGCCCCTGAGCAAGGCACTAAATCCTCAAACTGCTGCTCACAGTCTCTAGTGTGTTGAAGCAATATCCACACAGGTGCATAAGAAAAAGTTTCCAGTCCAGATGTGTAGTACACACACATTAGGTAAGGTGATAAGTAATCATTGACCATAAAGTGAAAATGTAGAGATAAAAAGGAGAACTCATCACCACATACTGGATTGAGTGATACAGCTAAATGGCCACATATATAAATTCCATCCATCCATTATCTACCGCTTTATCCTCCACATGAGGGTCGCTGGTGTCAATCCGAGCGGACAGAGAGTGAAAGGTGGGGTACACGCTGGACAGGTCGCCAGTCCATCACAGGGACACATGTAGAGGCAAACAACCATTCACTGTCATACAATGTAGTGTCCAATTTGCCTAATCTGCATGTTTTAGAACTGTGGGAGGAAACCCAGAGACATTAAACCACACACACACACACAGGGAGAACATGCAGAAAGACCTGTGTTGTTGTTGTTGTTGGGTCAAAGAGTGCTTAACTGCACAGCCCTAAAGCAGTTCCCACACCGTATGGAAATCAGCAATTCGACGAGAAGGTTTCCAGATGTGAGCGGTAAAGAAAAGAGAGCGGAGCGCTCTGCACTGATGTGAACATCGCGTTTAATGTGGTAGCAGCTGATGTGGATGACAAGCTACAACATGAAGTCACTGATCCGCAGAGCGACGACAAGCTCAAAGCCTTGCTCAGAATCTCCCGGCTGCACCTGCCACCAACGGAAACTTTACTGTGGTCAATCTTTAGTCACTTATTAATGTATGATTTATTGTCGCAGCGTTGACCTTCACTGAGGAGACATGTACGAACAACTACACAATAAGAGGGTCTGTTTTTACACCTGAAGGGAAACACAATAATATATTAAAATTCTCTGCACTGGGAAAACAGTGGAAACGGTGGATACAGCAGACCTGAGGGGGAATGTACGACTGATGAGGGAACCACAGCATTTAGAGCTTAGAGCGAGACACAAATATTACGATAATAATAGATGGAGGAAGGAACGAAATGCCACCATGTCTCCAGTCTTCGCATTGCGCCTCTCTCATCTCTTTGTGGTGACACAGACGTAAAAGGAAACTGACTCCAAATATTCAATTTACAGCAGTGGAAGGAAACATGCTTTGACAGAACCTTTAAAAAATTCGGTTAAAGTTTTGCTCTATGTGAAAACCCAGCTATTGTGAGCAGGAAAAGACTCTCGCAAACAGCGACTGACCCAAAACTGGAAAGCCAGCAGTTTCACTCGTCACATTAAAGATGTTAGTGGGATGATACACTGCATGTATTCAGTAACTTGATATGGCTCTCAGAGAATGTTGTAAAACTGAAGTGGGGCCTTGAGAGAAAAACTGAATCATCTAAACAATAAATCATCCGACAACTCTAAAATTAGAGTTTTTACTCGGGGATAAAGTGTCCTGTGAGCATTTGCATGTTTCGCCTGTTCTGCCTGTTGTCCTCTGGTTAAACGCTAAACAAAAGCTACGCATGCATTTAATCTATGATTCCATGTACACCTGGTGCTCAGTGCATTTCATATCCAAGACATATGACTTAAACCTGATTATATTTAGACCCGTTATTGATATGCATCTCCGGTGTCCACACTGAGAGGATTAAAATTCCTCTGACCAGCTTACATCCTCCTCAGGTGTACAGAAATATTACCCCAAAAAATAAAAATAAAAAATAAAATAAAGAAGAAGAAGGTGAGCATCCTTGACAATGTGTGCATATGCTCGCTTGGCTTTTAATTAGCCTCATCTTCACTAAGTCTACACCTACTTAAATCATATGAAGACTGAGAAAAGGGCTGATTTATTTTGTGTTTTTCTCGCTGCTGCTGCTGCTGCTGCTGCTGCTGCTGCTTCTACCCCACTGAAAAAAACCTGTCATGTGTGATTATTAATTCCACTTTCGCCGTTGCCGTGTGTGCATTGACGGTGAAATTGGATTATACTTGTGCTCGGTGTGGTCACAATGCCTTTGTGTTCAACTATAGCGCTGGTTTTTCGCCGATCTAATCACAATCCATCCTCTGCGTGTCTGTGTGTTAATGTGGTCAGACTCCAGAGCCGCTTTTTCATTATACCGTTCTCGCACTACTTGGCCGTACTCGGCTTGCTATCAGGCACTTCATTTTCCATTACCTCCTCAATGTGGATGGGGGGGTCGTGCAAAAGTTTTATACGCGACACACGCAAACTAGTGACGGATGTTACGCTGAGTTCTGCGTACCTGCCGAGAATTGCATGCATCTGACACAACTGGAACCATAGGACATCGACAATGTCATACTTTTGATGGCAAGATATGGCTTTAAGGTGCACATTTTTGGGATTTATTAGTGACGATTAGTTATCCGACTAGCAACGGACATTTCTGGAGACAAACGCAGTGTGTGAATGCGTTACAATTAAGCCCATAATGGTCTACAGTGCATTCTATACAGTATACAGGGCTGATTGTGGAGCTGACAAGATGTGCATCATCTATTTTTAGGTGAAAATGTAGCCAAATATAACAGGAGCATTTTTTTAGCAGAGCTGGTTTTACAGTTGCCAGGTTTTGCATCCCCCCCATTTTACTGAGCCAGGAAGCTTGTTACACATGTGAAATTAACTCTCACATGCAAGAAGACATCCAAATATTACATGAGCACCACCATTTTTATCCCAAATACCCTAAAAAACAAATGAACAGGCGGATGCATTTTTTGACAGCGCTGGTTTTGCAGCTGCCGAGATCTGCATCCCCCCCATTTTATTGAGCCAGGAAGCTTGTTACACATGTACAATTAACTCTTATATGTTATAAGACATCCAAATATAACATAAGCGCCACCATTTGTATCAAAATACCTCCAGGAAGAGGAAGACTATTAACAAACGTGACCTCTACTGCTTAAAATAATCTGATTAATGTACTGTCTGTGATTGTCTCTCTCTCTAGTACTTGTTTGTAAGATGTAAAGGGAAACAGGAAATGTGACAGACTTCCTCTGAGCTGCTCTTTGAGATGCTTGTTGAGTATGTGCATGTGAACACACACACACACACACACACACACACACACACACACACACACACACACACACACACACCGGACTGTAAAATTAGTAAAACAAAAAACAAACAATTAACATCATATTTACACTTTTCTTTCATTCTACGTAGGAAGACAGCAAATAACAGAAAAACCTGTACCATCAAGTCAAACAACAACAACAACTCTGCACTCAACATAGTGAGAACTCTTTAGTATTATCTAAATTTGCCACATCTCGTTTCCTATTCCATGTCGTCGAATTCCCAGCATTACAAAGCCCACATAATTATATATAATTATCGTGACTATCATTTTCCCCCTGCTGTCACTTTCTGAGGCTAAAAGTAGTATATTTTTTTTATCAGACCAACTAACTCCAATTTTACTTTATCTCTTTGTCTCTCGGTGTGTGTCAGCCTCCTCCACACTCCTCCTCCTGCATGTCTTCCCTGATAAAACACATGACCCCGATGGGAAGTTTATTAGATGAAGCCGCTCTCTTTCCTGTTCTATTTTCCCCATCTCTGGTTAATTCTATCACAACTTTTTTCTTTGTCCTGTTGACTCCTCTCTCGCTCTCTGTGGATCAGTTTACGGTGTGACTTCATCTCACTAATCTCTGACCTCTTCCTCACCTCCAGTGTGTCCCTCTAAATGATGATCTTCAGCCAGTCTCTAGAGCAATACGTCTTTTAGCCTATTACCCTGCCTGTATCACAGCTATGCTTCTGACTGCTGATATAACACAATCACAACCACACAGACACACTTGATTAACTCAAAAATAAATCAAGGCAGGTGAAACTGTTTTTTTTTGTTTTGTTTTTTTAAATAATGGAATGGTTCCTATACTGAAATATCAACAATGGTAGATATTATAATCTGAAGGCCAAGTGCAAAGATTAATTTGAATTGACTACTAATTTTAATTGGTACAGTACACAGCTTTGAGTGTGGATATAAACACAGACTAAAACTAAATTTAAAAGCTGCAGTCCATTTATTTGCCTTGTACTAATCCTCTGATGTTGTGGCTAAACTATAACTCACCACGGCTAAATTACCTCACTGTCCGAGGAGCACATCCCACTGTATATTGGACTGTCGAGTTGCACTTGCCCTGAGAAAATTGAGTGCCGTAATCTCCCATAATCCTTACCAGCACCGAAGATGCCTGAGGTCAGGTGCTGAATACATATTACTGGAACAGACAAAATACTTACATTCTCCTGATCATCACAAACACAGGTCTCTCACACACACACACACACACACACACACACACACACACTGCTCATTATCTACGACAGGATGAAAGTTGCACATGGCTCCACACACAAAATTACTAACACAGCCAAACGACGCCCCCAAATCACAGCTACTCCTCTTAGGACACAGCATTGATTCCATTCATTTGGACAGCCTAAAGAAAGCGTTATCCTTAACCTTAACTATAACCTGTAAAGTAGGGATGCACCGAAATGAAAATTGGCCAATATGTCTCCTAGCGGGCTCTCCGTATTCTCTCCGTATTCAACCCAGCCCGGAAAATTTCTCTATGTGCTGCTTCATCCCCACATCCAAGTAATGACGGGGATCGAGCACAGTCGCGATGAAGTGCCGGGGATTCAAGTCAATGTCAATGTCTGTTTTTGGACAGTGGGAGGAAGCTGGAGTACCCAAAGCACACAAAGACCCTTGGTCAAACAGGGTTTCGAACTGGTGACCTTCTTGCTGTGAGGCAAAAACACTAACCACTACATCACTGTGTCTCCATAAACATAACCAGTTTGGGCGGTGAGGCTGTGCCTCATTCAGACCAGGTTATGTTCCCCATGAGGGCTACTGGTCCTGATCAAGAAGCCAGAAAATGTCCTAAAGTGGTAAAATATACAGGCACAGGGAAAGGGAGGGAGAGAGAGAGGGGGGGAGCTGTCTAGTCACTTGTAAATGGAACAGAGACAAACAGCAGAGCAGCAACATAAAATGTGCACGATAAACCATTAATCTCTGTGCACGCACGGGTGTGTGTGTGTGTGCAAATGGGTTTGTGTGTCTATATATATCTATATATCTCAATGTGAATGCTCACATCTGTGTGTGTGTAGACTGTATGTCTACTTCCCAAGGTCACTGCTGAAAGGTAGTAGGGAAGGGGGGGGGGGGGAATTAACAAGACCAGTGGACAATGACGTTAGCTCTGCAAGGAACACTACTCTTAAAGGGACAGCTCAGGACACAGGCGTGACGGGAAAACTCGCTGATTCAAGATGTTTCATTCATTCGCTTCATGTATTCACAACTGGGGAAGAATTTAAGAAAGTGTGTGTTTGTGGAGGCAAAACAGATAAAAACACACTATTGTGATGAATATTTCATAATAAGGGCGAAGAAGAAAAAAAGGAAGAAACGACTGCCTAAAGGAGAGTGATAAAGAGCAGAAACTACTCTACCCCCTGTAGTACCTCGGCACACACACACACACACAGTCATGCAGTGTGGTGGTCCATGTTGCCTGCACTGACATTGAAAAAGAGCAGACACTATCTTGATACAATGCCACTGAGCATGTTTGGGGCAACAAAGGGCTTTTCATTGGTGAACTGAAGACATGGGACAACTTGAAATGAAGAGGACCTGCTGTGTTGCTGAGCACAGGCGACACAATCCAGACACACACCAGCAGCACACACACACACACACACACATATACAAACACTTCTTGATTTTCTAGTGGTCCTCAAAAGGCTTCAGTGTGCTGAGGGCTGGGATCGAGGCATCTGAACTACATCTGCTCCTATACAGTGCGCAGGAAAAAAAAAAGAGAGGAAAAAGCGTCTTTTGTGCCGACTTTGACTCTATAGTCTGCCACCTGCCTGACAGCAGTCATCTCCTACAGTCTATAAAGCTGCTCGGTACTTTCCATGCACAGTTAATATGAGCTACAGTTATAGCTGGACAACACCATTTGACTGGAGTACTGTTGCCGTGCCAGTGTACAAGCACTAGTGGGGAATCAAGTTATTGAATTAAGTATGTGCGCCTCCGCTCCGCTAGGGCGCAAACCCCCCATCAGTTTCCTCGTCAGTCCGATTAATGCCACTGTAAACTATGATTATGTGAACTTATTTCTTATCTATAACACCTACTCCAGTTATTCCTTGTAATGTGGTCAAAACTTAACAAACATGTCTGAGTTGAAGAAAAAAGAAAAGGAATAGCCAACCACAAGTGAAGTTAGCATCTCTGCTAAACAACCAACGCTCTGTGCTGACAAATGATGTATAATCACGTTCATTTTTAAGGCAGTATTTTGAGTTTTACTCCTGTTTAAGTGCAGCCTGAATTCTCAGTGTGTCAATGCCATCATCCCTTTTCTCCACTTCTATGTTGCTATATTAAAAAAGGGAGAAACAGAACGCAACACTTTTGTTGAGTCATTAAAAGCAGAGCACGCTGATGCACCTGACAACATGAAATCAGCGAGCTGCAAAGTCAACGTCAAGCTGAGAGCTCAGTGCCGAGATCTCCCTCTTCCTCTGTGGGGGGGGGGGGGGTGCACTCAAGTGTTGCATCATTGTTTTGAGGACAACCTACAGCTGTGACTCGCTCCGAACAAAACTGACTCTGCCGCTCGCTCTAGTGTGACTGACCGAAACCTGCCTCATTAAAGATAAGCAGCTTCAGCCATTGCACTTGAAAGAAGAATGAGTCAATAATTCTCTATAACTCCCCGAGGCTGTTATTAAAACAGAAATGGTCCTTGATAGGTTGAAGTTCCACACTACGGGCCTAATCGATGTTTCTCTTGGCGTGTGTGTGATTATGTGTGACTAACCTGAGAGTAGAAATTGGTCATATTTGTAGTTTCTATGTCCTTTTTCCCCAGTATTTCCATTTTGACTGGAGCTGCGGGGAACTTGGTGGAGAAGTAGTCCAGGAAATCAGGCAGGTAGCTGGCGTCTCCGTGGACAATTGCCATGACGAAATGAGCTGCCTGGAAAGCACAGAAAATTGTCTTAATGTTCAATTTTTTTTTTTTTATGATGACGGTTTAATCTGATAAATATCAGCGCCGTACCTGGGATGAGTCCTCGCGGAACGCCAAGGTGACAAACTCTTGGGCAAATCTGTGCCTCTGGACCGGCGACAGAGTGGTGAGCTGTGAAGTGTAGGCATGGGCCACCAGCGCCCCTCCGTTAGGCTGGTTCTCTATGTGGATGTACGAGGCGAACTCCAGACCGGCCAAACCGGGATGCGTGCTCTCAGGCTGTTGTTTGGTTGGGGAAGTTAGCAGTTTCTTGGTGGCGGAGGAAGAAAGGGAGTCGGTAGTGTTGTGAAGAGAGGAGTTTAAGAGTGATTTTGAGGAGAGAGGATGAGGAGGAGGAGAGGGGGGCATGTGTGAGGTCTTGTTGTTGAGTGACGGGTGAACCGGTAGCGGCGTCTTGAAAGGAGACAGAGAGGAGTTGTGCTTGAGATCCGAGGACAGGGAAGGTGAGGTGGAAAGCAGGCCGGCACAAACGGTTTGGCAGGAGCGGTGGTACATCTTCACTCGTTTGTGCTTCTCCCCCTCTTTGTGTTTCTTTTTCTTTTTCTTCTTCACTTTTTTGATTTGTAGCTCCTCCGCATTGATCTTGGGTTTCTCTTTTTCATCTGGGCCATGACACAGAGAGAGAGAAAGAGGACAGAGTTATTATAGAGTTTTTGCTAAGAATCTACTTACTATATATAAAAATTGAGGTAGTATAAAGTGGCAGATGGCCACCAGGGGGGCGACTCCACATGTTTCAAAAAAGATTGAATGGAAGTCTTTGAGAGAAGATCATCATATGTTTTTATGAATCGCTTGATTCAGGTATTCTTTAATTGAGATTAGATTACCATTTAAAACATTTGAGTTGACACCAGTGTGATTGGCAGCGGCAGGTATTGGTACTGGTTGCAAGTTACAAAATATTTTCAGGTATTAATACTTTGCAAACCGAAAGACAACGTCCATTCTGCGTGCTCACGTGTTATGATAAACCAACAATACTGATTCAGGCTCTTTCTAATATAGTATGGCAAAAAGTGATCATGCTTGAATTCCTTCACTCAGATTATTGTATGCAGTCTTGTATAAAGGACCTAAACGTGATACTTGAGTAAAAGTACAAGTATCTTACCAGAAAATGACTTTGGTAGAAGTCACTTTTTTTAATATTACTTAAGTAAAAGTCTTAAAGTATATGACTTTTACTGTAAAGGTGAGGAGAAAGGATTGAGCCATGGTAGCTCAGTGGTAGGGCGAGTTGTCTTTCAACTGGAGGGGTGTGGGTTCAATTCCTGGCTCTGCTAGTCTATACGTGTCCTTGAGCATGTGGCAGCGTGTGAAAGCTCATCACAGACCATTACAACTCTTCTTCTTCTGATTTTATCTGGTAGTAACAAAGATTAGTTAGAGGAAATGTAGTGGAGTAAACGTAAAAGTTGCTAGAAATATAACAAAAAGTAAAGTACACACAAGTGAATTTTCGTACTTAAGTACAGTAAAGGACTATTTTTAGAAAGTGTGGACAGATGGGTGTATAATTTTCACAGATGGTGGTACAGCCCAATAAAAAGCTCTGCAATGAATAACTAAGCCAGGACTTAAGGCTTCCTAAAGTGACATATCCAAACAGACACTGTGCATCGAAGGCCATCTGGAAAATCAAGACATGTCACTTTTGCGTTACTATGTGTAATTGTCAGTGAGAGTGTGAGACTCAGAACCATCAGTGTCAATTGACAAAAATGTAAACAAGAGGGCATGTATATGTTTATTGTGTGGTTGTGCTTGATAGAGCCGCCGCTGCCTCAGCGTTACTCAAACATCTCTCTCTCACACACACACACACACACGTATAAACATACACGTTCAGTCTAGTTTGTAACCCACACACGTTCAGTGCAACATGAGACAGGAACGAGAGACAGGATGAAAAATGGGGGGAGAGAGAGCGGGCGAGAGCACAAGCAAAAAAAAGAGAGCAATAGAGAGAGAGAGGGAGAGAGAGAGAGAGATGGTATTTGCAGCACAATACCAGAGCTACTAATCCAAAAGCTCTTTAACCCACATGTCACCCCTCCCCCAATGTCTCATACGCAATAGTACACACATATTTATACAAGTTTATTCCCCAAACCTCAGCCCTTACCAATCCACAGAAAAGCAGCGCAATATGAAGAACATTTGTTAGATATTACTCTATAAAATACAAACTATTTTACTAGTTCCTGCTTATCAACCCCAACATATGAAAACGGAACATTAACCGTATGTCCAACAATTGTATTAACACTTATTATAACAACACAGCTATTTGTACAGCAAACCAAGACCTGATAATGATTAAATAGAGATTTTGCAATGTCAAACACATTTAAACATTTATGAAAAGCTATTATACTATAAATGCAATGACAATCTTCCATTGTGAACACACATGACAGCTTAGCATGTGTATTACATAATAGGAATATAGGTTGTCTGTAAGGCTGAAACAATTACTCGATTACGAAATTAATCGTCAACTATTTTGATTTGGTTTGAGTGTTTTTTTAAAGAATTAATACAACTTTTTCCAGGTTTTTCAGTTTCGTAAATGTAAGTATTTTGTGGTCCCTTTGCGCTACATAATGAAAGAAACTGAATCATTTTGGTTTGTGGACAAAACGAGACACTTCATCAACATCATCATTTCCAGGTTTGAGACACTGGTCAACATTTTCTGACATTTTATGGACCAAACGATTGCTCGATTAATCAAAAGAAAAATCGACAGATTAATCTATGATGAAAATAATCGTTAGCTGCAACCCTATTTGTCGGTTTTTTTATTGATTTTTTTTTAAGCAGGTGGCCTTGACTGATTTAACAAGGTCAAATAATTTTCCAGTTGAATACGAACACACACAGAGAATCTGTATGTTCACTCTGGCTCTCTCTCGTTGAATTGTAGACTTAACACCTCTCTCACTGATTAAATTGCCAACTTTGTCGCCCAATCTCTCTGTTCTCTCCTCCAAACGTTTGCAAACACTGTGATTAAATGCAAATGTTCTTTGATTAAATGGCTTCATCTAACCATCGACTATTGTCAACCCATGCTCTGATCTAATTCAATAACTCGCCATGTATCCCAGTGTATATTATCATAAACACAAGATTAAATACTATGATTTCTCACAGGTCGACTGCAGACGCGCAAGTCTTTTTCTGAACTCTGTGAGCAGGGAGAGACTGAAATAGTGCGCCAAATAATCCATCTGTAATTTTCATCTGTAGCCACTCGCCATGGTATGAGGCCAAAGCCTTACTAAGACTTTGAAATGTCACAGTGTGGTCATGATACACCAGCACAAACACGGCAAGTCCAACTGGAGCTTAACAGCCAATCAGAATCAATCAAAATAAACACAGAGTTCCAGCACATATGTCACTGTGTGTGTGTGTCAGTGTGAGTGTGTGTGTCTATAAAGGTCAGGTTTTACAGAGAAAAACTCTGCTGCTAACAAATGGAGAGCTGCAGTTCAGTGGTTGAGCTCAGATAACACACACACACACACACACACACACACACACACACACACACAGACAGACAGAAAGAGAGGATGGAGATTACATCACACTGCTCTGTGAATAATACACTCCTGTCAAAAGGTGAACAATGAAAACCTCCACTACATCCTGAAAATGTTCACAGCAGCAGACAGACACGTGGTGGACGCAATGAAAGAAGATTCTCCAAATGTTCCCACAAATATTGCTAGTTTTGGTTGGAATACAAGATTTGTGACAATAAACATTTGCAGAAGAGACTGTTTTTTTGTTTACACTGAATCAAATGAGCTTAGCGCCGAGTCTGATGTGCGTTGGCGTTGGGAATCAGACACGCGACACCATTCCCTCCTTTAAACAGGCCTATGTAAATGAGGCCGTTGACAAAGTAAACACGGACAGGCTACGTTGCCCCTTGCTCGCCTCTCAACTTCTCTTGTCACAAATCCCGGTGACCAGATGTAAACCACAAACAGTGCCACAGGGGTCGTACTAAATAAACACGCCCCCGCCACCCCAACCAACCCCGAGCCAAATTTCTTCACCCACTGAGCAACACAGTGCAAAGGTCCTGCTAATGCCAGGGATCAAATTCCCAAAGGAAAATAATAGTTACAGCCAGTGTCACACTGTCCACATACTGCTCTGTAATGGGGCTTTTAATGGCTATGACAACGGTAGGACGTGATTTAACACACCGAGTGTCAGTTGGATCAAAATGTAATATGAAGACACCACTATAGTCTCTGTGAAGTTGTCATCGTACCCGTTTTTAGAATGTGTTGTATTTAGTCATAAAGTGACCCAGATTTGTCGTCAGAGTTTCAGGAAAATTCTAGCTTCACTGATAACAATAATAGAGGCAGGATATCCACTGTTTACTGTGAATTTAGGGCATACAAACTCTGTTTACTGAAGCTTTAATTGAAGGTTTTTTATCCTTTACATAAGCGTAAAACTAACATATAGACAAATAAGTACAAAAACAAACATGTGGGAGTAACATTCTGTTTTTCCCGTGGTCTCAGTCGCAGTTCTTGTCTTGAATATTGACCATTTTAACAATTTTTCTTCAAACTGAGCTTTTTGTAGTCTTAGGGGGTGTGTCATCTTTTCCAGTATGTAACTCTGTTTAGGTTTTGAGCTTGTTTTTTCGCCTTTTACACCACCAACCATCCACCAAACGGTAACAGAGCTGGTGGCACTTCTACAGAACTATGGGTCAGAAATAGCTTACTTTCAACCAGAGAAGAAATTGGGGCTGATTTTGAAAAATGCAGAGAGCAATTGAACCCTCTTACGACCATCATGATATTCAGGCCGCCTGGATTTATGTTGAATTTATGGCTGTAGAATTGTCAAAAAATGGTTCAATGAGTGAGTGCTTCTCCCTCTTTCCAAAATAACTTTCACTTTCAATATCTGGCAGTTACTCAACCGCTTAGGAATCACGGTACTGAGAAGCTGACGTCACAAATGTGTGAATCTTGTCTGTGATTGGACGGTCGTTCCATGGAAGTCCAGAGGCGCTACCGTAACGACAAGTATATGGGCGCAAAGCTCTATTTCTCTGCTTCCCGGTATCAATCCATCCATCTTCTACCCCTTTATCCTCCACATGATCGCGCAGCGAGCTGTGCCAATCTCAGCTGACATATGGTGAAAAGTGGGGGTCACACCTTGGCCAGATCGCCAGTCCATAGTGCTTTTAATTTTCTACATATCACAAACGGTCTAGGAGTTACGGTAATGAGAAGTACGCATCCTGTCAGCGATGACAGGATGGTCACAGGAGGGTTAAAGACAGATTACCAGGTAAGCATGTAAGCTTCAGCCAACCCACTTTCTCTCTCTCTCTCTCTCTCTCTCTCTCTCACTATAATCACACCTCATTATGTGATTATTCTCTGCTGCTCAGAACAGACACACTTTCAATCTCTGCCTGTGGCTGACACCTGAAAGTTAACCAAAATAAAAGTTTGTAAAAATGGAGTAAAACAGATTATGTAACACAAGATAAACTGTAAGTGTAGGTCTGTTGTGTTGGATCGCTGTACCCGTTTTGTACGCCAATTCACAGTTTTGCAAGTAATTTGTTAGTATTCACGTCTCCAAAAGTCGCTCGGTTTGCAGTTACGAGATTTCACCAACCTTTAATCGGCTGCTGGACTTCTCCGTTCTCCCTCTTGATCTCGTTCATCATTTTGTGCTTCTTCTTCCCCTTTTCCCTCGCTTTGTCTTTGACCTTCTTCTGCTCTCGCTCCTCTCGGTCCCGCTCCTTTGCCTTGTCCTTGGTGGAGTTTTCTTTGGAAGCAGAGAGAGAGAGAGAGAGAGAGAGAGAGAGAGCGTGAGAGGGAGGATTTAGGTCTCAATGGTGGGAAAGCACGAGCACACAGATGTGATCGCTCTCAAATGTGCACACTTGCGACTTTCCAATTTACTTCTCTGACCTCGTACCCATCGCTTTGACTTTTACGTCTCCGCGTCAGTCTTACTTCCCCCGGTGCAACAAATACATCTCTCTCTTTACAGCCTCCAGTGTCACATCTCATGTTTTTTACAGCCGTGTAATGACCTTTGAAAGAGTGCAGCTCTGCAATGACTTCAAAGTTTCATCTTAACCAGATATGTCTCATAATACCCCTTAACTCACTCATGTCCTCTCATGCTCTGACATAAGCAGCAAGAATACACTTCAGTCCTAGAATCCTCCTTGAATCATTTTCATTTCCTCTTACAGCACTTTTCCAAGTGTTGGTTTCAAATGTAATCAATGTTTTAGGAGTAATGTCAATAATTCATGTAATTAACTCGTAAAAGTCTGTGTTTGTCCTATTTCATGTCAACAAATGTCTGCTGTGAAAAAGACATTTTATGCCTGGTTTTTTTGAGACATGCTTGAGCATTACATAGACAAGTATCAGTTAAACTCATTGATAGTTTTCTAATATATAAGATCAACTGTCAATCCAAAAGTGTTTGACGGACAAAATCAACAATAAATATACTATGACACATATCCGCAGTTGTTGGGAGTGCCGTCCGAAAGGCAACTGGACACAAACACATTCACTTTCTGAAAAGCAAAATCTCTCATCTCCAACCGAGCTAAGAGATTTTTGGAACTTTCTTTTATTATTCGCCTTCTTTGATTCTTTATTTCCTTTCATTTGCCCATAAAGAAATAAAAAAGAAAAGCCTTTATTATTATTTTTTTCCTCCCCACATTTGTTCCTTTGCACTTTTTCTTTCCCTCTCTGCAAAGAACTTTTTTTTTGCTTTGAACTCTGTCAGATCCATCTTAAAAAGGAAGCTGTGTTTTTCAGCCTGTTCACTCTCCTGTGGGTGTGAGAGGGAAAGTGAACACAGTGGGGTTGGACTCACAGTTTGCAGGATTAAAGGAGGAAAGCTTTGAAAGTTACAAAAAAAAAAAGGCTTACATGAGCAGCAGGGAAAATTAGAATTACATCGATATGCTCCACTTAAATAGAAATAAAAACCTGGACATTTTAGATTGTAGCAGATTGGTTTTCTTTGTTTCTGAACTTGCCTCTCATACTCGTGTGATTAGGCACAGAAAGTTAACAAAACCATTTTAAGAACAATGCTAAATAAAAACAGTTCCACAGGAAACAGCCCATGGGTCGCTCACATCTAGTGCCAGATTCATAAAAACATGTCACGGCACTAACATTCATAAACTTAGAAGTTGACAGGTAAAGTAAATTAGGCCAGATGCCTGGTGTAGCTGTGAAGTTACAGTGTGGGATCTCTATCACCCCCTGTGGACGTCTGAGTAATTACCACAACACTGCGGTCCTGATTTGACCTAGTTTTTCTCCGCCACCCTCCCCAGTCACACAGAACTGGGGCCAACTTTTTGAACAGTACTTTGGTAAGTTATGTGTTGATTATCTGTTTGTTTAACATAACACTATTTGTGCAGGCACCCAGGCAGGCAGTTGTTTGTGGAAGATGCATTTACAAGACCGGACAATCACGTTAAACCTTGCAAATGCTTGTTGTCCATGTTAATTTAGAATCTAGAATCAATTTTTGAAGCTTATTTTAGGCACTTCTTGGTGATTTCAGCTAAAGTGCCGTCTCGCTTTACTTGAGCTGTGTGCTTCTTCCACCTTGCCCTGCTTAATCGTGTCATTAAGGCCATGTCCACACAGAAACAGAACTTTTTCAACTCTGACCTGTAAGTGGCGCTGCAACACTACACCAAAAACGGAGAGGCTATATACATTACAATGTAATGTACGCAAAGAGATGGAGACAGATTGGACCAAGCCAGGGGAAATAAAAAAAGAAAAGAAAATGTTATCATAAAGCACTCGGCAACGGTCTCCACAGACACAAAAACAACTTGTGTGAGTCCGACAACACACATTTATACGAATATTTAAAAACGTACAAACTACAGCTTTAACACAATGGAGAACAAGCTGATTTATCACAGCCTGGTCTTCTTCCTAAAAATGGACAACAGACAACTTTTAATGCACTATTATAACCAAGTTGGTTTTGCCACCATTCCTGAGACAAACAGAACAAACAAAAGTGACAGCAAGACTTATAGGGGATCAAACATGAGCAAATTAGGTCTTGTTTTTATTACATGGTACAATCAGTTTTCGTACCTTATTGGAATATTTAAGTGGGAAGGACAGTTTTTCTTTTAGAAGCACGCTAATGAAGACAGTGACAGATGATACTGCAGTAGTTACACGGGCTGAACCACAGCTTAGGGGTCACAAGTTTAAAAACAAAACCAAACCCATAAAGCCACGATGACTCTAACAGCCCAGCACATCAAACAAAACCGAAGATGTAAATGAATCAGAAAAAAAGCTGTGAAACTGAAACTGTTTTTTACCGCTTGTTTTCTAACTTTGGTGCAGCTTTCGGGGGGAACACAGCAGGTGGTTTTCACTGAATGTGTTTGTCTCGATGATCACAGAGGAGACACAAGATCGAGAGCTGCAGGCGGTTTGTTAACTTTAACTACACCAGTCTAACTTTTTAAAAGTGTGGAGGAGAATCACAAATGATTGGAAAATCAATGTGTTGCTTGCTTTTTTTTTGGTAATGTAAGCTGCAAACCCCGAAAACCTCTTGTGAAATTAACTTTAATTAGTGTGTGTATGAACTAGTTGTAACCTGAGGCAGCACACTATAGCCTGGCCAAGTTTAAATGTGTGCTTGCAATATGATAAGACTGGCGACCTGTCTTGAACGCTCCCTGCTTCTCGCCAAAACGCACGCTGCGACTCCAAACAGGAAGCAAATGGCACAGAACGCGCAAGAAATAGCTGTACTAAACGCAGATCTTACAAAATGTCTTACAAAAATTTAATTTCTCATGATTAATATAAGATCCTACATTCTGAGTATCTAACTTTCAACTTTCTGTCATATTTTCCTCATACAGATGATTAAACTGAATCTTTCAAAATGTGCTCCTGAGGAAGAAACTCAAGGATTCTAAGATTAGACACGGTGAGATCAGCTCGCCGCTCTGAAAATCAGTGCTCTCATGTGAACAAAATGCCGGACGCTGACTGAGTCTGTATCTCTATAAAAGAGAACAGGTACATGCAGGCCCTCGACGTCAAAACTAAAGTGGGAAGACAAATGATATCACATTTAGTACCAATGTACATTAAAGAGAAGATGATGTGAAGGGGAAAGGTAGCTCTTCAGATTTGAATAATGCCGCAAACATAAAATGGTCAAGTTCACACACGCTTCACCATTTTGAGTGATCTCCGACAGTATCTGCAAGAAAAATAGGGAATCTGACAAGTGTTCAGTAGTTTAATCGAGCGTCGATTACAGCTAAGATTAGATTTCTCTCCGTTTTCTCCCCTCGCTGCACTCGGCTGCAAAAATTTATTGCCAGAAGTATTCAAGCATTCTGTCGGCAAATAGTGTTTCCATGCACCCAAATAACCTAATTAAAGCAAGAGTAACCCGACCTCCCCTAATAACCCGGTTCTATTTGTCTTTTTAATCATCAAAAGCAACAAAAGATGGTGATTAAAAGACTATCACGTATTCCAGCTCCATTAATTGACTTATGGTCACTTTTACTGCTCAGCTCGAGTAAGATTATCCACCACATGCACTGCTGAATATTACGTAGACCCCAGAGAGAGTAGTCACTATTACACATTACAGTAGCTACTGTGTTAAAATCCATCTGTGCTAATAATTAGGAGAGGTGCATTTTATACAATACAATGTGTGTAACTGCAAAACTTTAACACTTGAGGCCGAGTATGGCAACAACAACTTGAGCCTGTGGTTCAGTCGTATCTGTTGTCCAGTAATTTGTTGTCTACTTAACGTTTCCTTCTCTTGGCCTCATGTTGGACTCATGTCTCTTATTTCAGTAGCAGATGAAGCCAGGAGTCCCCTCTCTCCTACAGCTGTGACAACGTTTTATTTATTATAGCCCAACAACAAACTCTCACGTCAAGTAATGGGGGAAAATACGTTTAACATAGAGGGAAAAACAGAGAAAATTCAGGTTAGAGAAACAGAGGAGAGATCCCTCTTCCAGGACAGACAGGACATGCAGTGATGATGATGTGATACTTTTTGGATTCCTGTAGGAAAATTCCTTCCCTGCAGGAAGGTCAGAGCAGTTGGACTACTCAGCTGCAGCAGAACTCTCTCTCTCTCTCTGTGACTCAAGGACACACTTCCCCAGTACTGTGCCTCAGAGTCGTTGTGTCCTTAACGCAGCCTGTCTCACCACTGGGTCAGTCTACCTGCCACTCAGTACCCGAGAAAAAAAAACTGTGCCCGTGATTAATGTGCATTAACACTCATTCGAACACTTCCTCATCTTCATGTTGAAAACTGCTCAGTATAATTACAACCTCCTGCCATTAGCCAGCCGGCAGCTCTACACTGAAGCAAACAAGAGATTCATTGCTTTTGCTCGTGGTCACCTCTGAGGTAATGTTGAAGGAGAGCTTTTATATTTATGTTACTTAATGCTAATGCGTGCTGCGTGTATCCTAGTGGGAGCTTAAAATAACTGTTCTTGAAGATAATGTATTGCCTTTCCGTGTGTTTTGCTTTGCTTCGCATAAAGCATTAACTGTAGAAATACAAATAAAAACCTATTACAACAATAAAACCAAACCACCATCCTTAGTGTTGTGAGTGCTCAATGCTCATTTGTGAGTCTTCAGTTGTTTTGAACCCCTTCTAAGGCACTCTATGTCTGGCATTCTTTTTCTGGCTTGAAGAAAATAAAGCTGACATCCAGCAAATCCCATTCACCAGACAGTGCTTTTGTCTTTTTTACGGCTAAGAGCCAGCAACGCATTCCGTGCTGGCGTTTCTCGCCCGCTACAGGGGCTGTTCAGAATGTGTCGTGACCCCTTAAACTACCCGACTGGAAGAGGATGACATCATGCACTCGCAGATGTGTGTGTCCACTCAGTGATTCTGCTCACGTTGGAAACATCAACAGACAGATGCCTCGACACGGTGGCAAACACTAGGTCCCTGCGTACACAGGTTTTTGACATCGCTCTGAGGTGACAAATGGCAAACACGGCACCACAAAAACACGAGATTGATGAAGGAAGCGTGGCGCACTAATGAGACAGTTGTAAAAACAGACATTTGTGGTTGTGACAACCAGTGAGAGGAATGCTATATTTATGCCACAGGAACTAATAAAAATTTGTTTATGTTATAAAAAGAATAATCTGATTAAAGGCCTGAAGTCTATGGTCATACACAGCTTTCAATTCATTTATACTGTGAAGCAAAGAAATCAATTCAGCTCTTTTATGCTGTATGGCTTATTTTCCCTTGCTGAACCAAACATACTTCAAATCATTACAATTATTGCAATAATGTTGTGAATGGCAGTAATTGCAAGATAAATCTTTTCTAGGGACAATAATATAACTAATTAATTAATCAAGAAGTTTGAGAAATTTCTTGATAGTTTTCTCGATTAAGCAAGTACTTGTTGTTGTTGTTGATCAGCATTTACCAAAGCTGGAAATTATGTTCTTGAATGTCTTGTTTTGTCAACAAACCAAACTGATTATCATAATATTTCAAAATTAATTTAGTTTTCGGTTAATAATCGTTGCAGCCCTAGTCAACAATGTATATATTTACTGATGTCAGTAGTGCCCAGGGAGCAAAGAAAGTAGGAAATAATCCCATTAAAAAAAACAGAAACCAGAAAAACAAAAACAACTAACTGATGGTGATGTACTCCAGTCGAGTATTAATGGAATTAAGTGTTGCCGTCCTAGTGAGAACATGCTGTGTTAATGCATCATTCTCTGCACGCACAACTGAAAACATAGACTACCAATAAGCAACTAAGCCTCTGTGTCTGTTTCTAATAAATTGCATGTTTGAGTTTCTTTTCTTCTTTTTACTTGATTTTGTTCACAAAATTAAACATATATATGTAACATTCCAATAGTTTTCATAAGTTTTAGTTTTTATTTTGTTTTGACTTGTTGCTTTTAAAATGAGCTAGGTTTAATTCGTTTTTAGAGTGGGTTTGCTAGTTTTGATTACTTTTTATTTTTGTAAATGCTTAGTTTTAGTTGGGTTTCTTTGTAATATGGAGTATTTGCCAGGTGCAAGCTATAAAATATAATATTACGACTTCATTATTTTAAAGATTTTAAATTCAGTAACTTAAGCTTGGCTCTAATACTCCGTAGTACCAAAGGTTTATACATGAATTAAATTTACAAGGACGAAAACTAAGCACATTTTCACTACAAAAGTTTTTATTTTTACATTAGTTAGCGAAAAGGTTTTTTCAATTTCAGTTTTAGTTAACTATAATAAGCTTGATTCTTATAGCCTCTGTATATTTTAATATAGTCAAAAAACAGCCTCAATGCTCTGTGTTCTAAGGGTTAAATACTACAGTGTGATGCTGCATGTTGCAAAAACACATTGGTGGCGACGTGGTGGAGTGAATGCACAATTGTGTGCATGTGTGATTGTCAACAAGCTCCTGAGTGCGTTCCGTTTCCCACACAGCCTGAGGCTACAGAAGGGGGCGTGGTGCTCCACCAAAACAACACTCACACTATAATGGCGGGCGGCTGTCATATTGTTATGACAACGGCGTGTAGTTTCTGCTCCGAGTGTGATATGAAATAATTAAATATGCGTCCAGTTTACGTAATAACCGACAACGCAGCGCAATGGTTTCGACGACACCGCACAGATTAGCGCTTTAATTTCCCCCATTTATGACATGTTAGTTTGGATATACATGGAAATATATATAAAAGCTAACAGTGTATGAAATGCGCTATGTTTTCATCAATAGCACGTTACTACGTAACAGTTCCGCAGCAGCACGAGAGCAGTTGTTACAAGCTGGTCGCGAGACTGCCGCTCTGGTTCAGTCCAGCTCGAGGGTTCACGAGCGGGTGAACGAGCCACGCAACCCCACGCAAAACAGTCACTAAACTGGGCTTTACAGCCTCCAAACTCACCGTTAACGAGGACAAATGTGGTTCATTAACAGCACGGCAGTATTCTGTGGCGTACTCGGCGTTACAGAGAGCGCACCTGAATCCACTTTAGCTGGACAAGGAGGTAAACTCCTGCCCACTCGTGACAAACAAAAACACCACACTAACTTTATCAATCCCCGCCGCAGTTTTAGTGTATTTTAAGCAAATAAAACAGAGTTGAATGGCCTACCTTTGGGTGGCAGCGTGACCTCTCCATTCTCCCTCTTCACTGCAGAAATGTAATTAAATTTGCTGATAGCGTTCGCGTTGTTGTTGTTGTTGCTAACGTTACTCGCGGGTGCGGAGGTCAACACCAGTTTATGCTTCTTTTTCTCGTCTTCGCCTCCTTTGCCCGTCTTGTCCCTGTCCTTCTCCCGCTGCTTGTCTTTACTTGGTTTCTTGGGGGTGGACGAAGGCGCTTTGTGGAGGAAGAAATCGCTCTGTTTTAGGACTTTTGTCGGTGTTTGAGTCCCACCAGTACTGAAGCCCCACACAGCCGTGCCGCCGCTGCTGCCGTAACTCTGCTGCTGTTTCGGGGGCTGCTGGAGTTTCTCTTTGCCGCTACCGTTGCCTCCCACTCCGCTGAGTTTCTTGGGCTTCGCACTCTTCTCATCGACTCGGACCTTCTTGGGCGGCGGCGGTGGCGGGTCGGAATCCTGCGAAGACTGGGAGCGGTTATCGGGGGCTCCTTTCGCCTCGGTCAGCTTGACGTGCGGGCTTTTCACAGGCGCGACCGTGGGGGCTACCGCAGTAGCCGCAGCTCCAGTGAGGGAAGCTGAGCCCAGTGAGTCAGCCATCTTGAGGCGTCTATTTACTCTCTTCCCCCAACGGTCGTCGCTGCTGTTTCTGTGCGACTCGCAGGCGGACTAGCAAGGGGGCGGGATTCAGGTTTGATTGACAGGCGGTCACTGGCGGGCGGGGCCAAGGCGTGATTGACAGGTCGAGAGGGAAAAACGAGAGGCGGGGCTTAGCTGCTGTTTTTGTAGCCTGCAGATAGTGTATTTAAAGGTCCAGTGTGTAAGGGTTCAGCTTCTTTAATGGAAATAAGATATTGTTTATTTTTTCCACTGGTCTGATTCACATTAATAAAGGCGTGTGCTGGACCAAAGTTCATAGAGAAAATCTGATTTTCTGATTTTCTCTATGGCGGCACACACACACACCGACTCACAGAATGTGGAGAAGTTTTGCAGCGGCTGGTTTTGCTGAGATGAAAACGTCCACAAACAGATAATCCTATCAGAATTACATCCTTATACGGTGTCTTGAATCCTCAGGTACTGTGTGAACACTTCTTAAACTCGCAGTTCAGCCCGTCAGCCAAGTGGGAATGCTTACAAGGAGGGCTGTGTGACAATAAACATGATAACGCAATTAAATGTTATGTGTGTGCAGTGGCAGCAGAAGGCCTGAGAGTTGGTGTGTGGGGAAGTCAACGTCTTTTAAATGAGGTTGAGTATATGTTATGTATTACAGATGCTCACATACTCTCAACTTACTGTATAAATGTGTAGACCATTATGTAACAGCTCCATGGGGAACCTGAGGTGACCCAGTTAAGATAGAAATCTGGCAGAATGTATACTACACACAGTTGTGTGTACTTTTGTGTATGTGTTGCAGAGATGAAAGTGCTGCATAGATAATCCGGTGTGAGCAAGTACATGGAGCATCATAAAACAAAGGAAAGGAAACACTGGGGTGTCGAGAGGCCGACCGCTGCTTCATTATGTACGCATTCAACATAAGAGGAATATTAGTCTTGTGTCTGAAGGCCATACGGTTATTTTTTAGATGTACATTTAGATTACGTAAAGTGGTAGTTATGTATTTCATTCATTTCCTGGTTCTTTTTGAAGTGAGCAGTTTTAAAAATGGTCAGAGTAGAAGGAAAACTCACAGGGAAGGTTTGTAAACGCACACTTGTTCTTTTTGACGCAACCGAAACATAACATTTTTGGGAAATATTTCACCACAGTGGGACAGTAAGACAAAAAGTTGTTTTAGGGCCACTTCACCCAAAGAATATACAGGTTGTGTACACTAATTTCCAGAGATGAATGTGTTATTTGATCAGAGGAAAGTTAGGATTGAAAAAAACAAATAAAATTGACAAAAGCTGACATCCAAAGACACTTCCTTCAAAGGAAATAAAAGCCGGTCTTTTGGTCTTTACTGTTTGTCAATAAATTTATAAAAAAAAGGTCAAATTTGGTCACATTAAACAGCAGCATCATAATGATTTTAAGCCTATTCTTCATTTGACCAAGTGTGGAAAATGGGTGAAACAGCCCTATAATTTCATTTGTGTGACTGTAGTCTAATGATGCTTCTTTATAAAGTGACAGTTCTTTCCGTCACGCGTTATTCGTCAATAAATGTCCAAGTAAATGTCAAAAATGTGGTGCTTTGTGTTTGTAAGAATGACACTAACATGAAGACAAACCCACCTAAACCACCCATGCTTCAAATGAACTACACTTTTTTTGTTTAAGTGTATTCAATCGATCTCATCAGTATTAATGAATGTGAAAACTCCGGTACAGAGTGTGTCTGAGCTCACCTGCTGAGCCTGGGCTGTGTCGAGAGTCATGTAAAGTGAATACATTAATGTGAAACCCTGAAGGTCTGAGGGTAAGACAGTGAGCTAATGTGTGTTTATACCACCTGCTATGATTAATTAATTGCTGAATTAGTACGTGTGTGCGTGTGTGTGTGTGTGAGTGCGTGTACTCTGCATTCTGGTCGGTTTGTGAGAGTGTTTAGACCCACTTGTCTCTGTGAGGACACTCAGGTCAAACTTACTGGGTCTTAACCCTCATAAAAGGCCAAAATGTCCTCATAAGAATAGGTTTGAATCACAATGAGCCTTCACAGCCTACAACAAACACACACACTTAATTGAAACTAATGAGAGTGGAGGTTCATTTTGAAGTCACTTGTGACTGACATTATCCGATGAAGCAACAGGAGACGGGATTTAATTAACTTTGGAGAAAAGTGGTTTACTAACCACCTGACTGGTCTATGTTACTACACACACACACACACGTTTGCATTCATAGTGAGGACATTCATTCACAGTAATGCATTCCCTAGCCCCTTAACCTAACCTTAACCATCACAACTAAGTGCCTAACCCTAAAACCAGGTCTTAACCCTGAAAAATACATTTTAAGGGGTGTCAGAATGTAAGGACAAGCCAAAATGTTGCTCACAAAGATACCCATACAATAACACACACACGAAAAAATAAGAAAAAAGAGGCTTATTTTTACTTATCGTTCATTTTTACTGATTGAATTCTGCAACATACAAACATTTTTGGGCTGTGTGTGTGTTTGTGTGTGTGTAGAGACAGGAATGGGGGGGGGGGGGCTAAATAAGAGTCCCACAGGAGGCAATGAGCAAGCAGCAGCGAATCATATCACTCACGCTCATGCCACTAATGACGATTGGAGGGGACGGGACGAGGGGAGGGAGGGAGGGCAGGCGGGCTCTCTCTTAAAGGCACAGGTGGGGCTCTTTTCTGAGATCGAGGCTAGTGTGCGGCTGAGGTGGGAGGTGTGGGGGCAAGAAGAGATGAATGATTGAACAAAATTCAAAATTCAAAACATGAGGGTGGGAGATGAAAGAGAGAGAGAACAGAGGAAAAGAGGAGAATAATGACATGTTGGCCATCGCTGTTGTTTGTTTTACTTGCTAAGAGTAAAGAGCAAGACATCAGAAGAGAGGAGAGTGGAGGTGTGATCCAACAAACAACTGTGTATACAAAAATAACTTTAAAATACCATTTACAAAAAAAAAAAACGACCATTATTATTATCATTAATATTATTATTACAATCTCATTAGAAGCCCGTTGGTGCCGTCTGAAAGGAGGCCAGCCGGCAGTCTAGTCTTTTCATCTGCTGACCAATTAAAATTAAAACAAAACACGTTCTTTCACCTTCTCCAAAAGTAGAATTCAAAACCCTGACATATCTGACAGAAGCAAAAAATAATTTACAGTCTAAAGGGGAAACATTTTGTAGGGAGAGGAATAATAATAATCATCATCATCGTCGTCGCTATGTACTGACTTTCTTACATCTTCTGTTAATAAGAATATTTTAGCAAAAACAAAACAAAAAAAAATCTGAATATTATATATCTTAACTGTCCTGTACAGTTCTTTATCTTTATAAAAAAAAAAAATGCATATACTGTATAAGTCTGGTAAGCTAGTGAAGGAGAAGTTAGCAGAGTTGGATAAACAGTAGTCCTGGGTCCCTAGCTGCTCCGGCTCTGATTTGTCTCACAGAAGCACAACGGTTGGCCATCGCACGATAAACCAATACATGTCGTGTGTGTGTGTGTGTGTGTGTGTGTCTATATGATATGAAAATCTGTCACGATTCCATATCCGCGTTACGGGTGACGTGTGACATTCATACGTTCCTAACACTGGATTGTTGTGAGTAAACCAAGAAAGAAGAGGAAAAACTTATAAATAAAACAAAACAGCAATCGTGTGTCCCAAGGTAAGACCAGGAGAAGCCCGAAAACACAGAGAGAGGAAATTACCTTGAGAGAAAAGCCAAAATTAAGGCTGTTTTCTCTGGGTCGACGGGGCGGGGCAGACTAAGGCAGGCTCATGGTCCCAGCAGTGAGAGCCAGAGTCACGAGGCCAATGATGACTTTGGCCATCGACGATGTGCTTCAAGGTTATTTAACTCTGTCAGGGATGTCTCAACTCACTATTCATATTCAGTCTCTGCTTTGAGCTTCACATCCCGACGCAACAGGAACATCATCATCATCATCATTATGGTCCAGTGCCACCTGAAATACAACGACCAAACCACATCGGCCTCGTTACTCTGATAAACAGGGAGTCAACAGAGAGAGAGAGAGAGAGAGAGAGAGAGAGAGAGAGAGAGAGAGACTAGAGCCGACATCACGGGGAAAGGAAAGAATGAATGTTGCCCTCTAAATCTGTCGGTTTCTATGATGATCCTTAGTCATGTAGCACCAGCACACAGAGAGGGAGAGAGAGAGAGAGAGAGAGAGGGAGAGAACCCTGGCAACCTGCACATACCTAGCAGAAAAAGGTTGCATCATGGGTAACAGATTATCGAGGTTCGCTTTGAAGATTGGTCTTCTTTCGGTAAGAGGGAAGCAGATGCCGGACGCCTTCTGCAAGTTCAGAACCCCCCGCGGCGGCGGATTGAAGACAGTGTCAATAGTTTCTCATTTTGGTTTGAACAGAAAAGTGTCAGCACTTCCGACTTAACGCGGAAGGGTCGCACCTGCCTTCCTCTTGGTTTAGTCTAAGAACGAGCGAATCTTCGTGATGTGTCTACAGCTCAGAGAGAGAGTGAGAGAAAATAACAAGGACTCTCAAGTCACAAAAAAAGAAAGACAAATTATCCTTTTACCATTAACAGGGAAATAACTAGAGTGATCCCAGGTCAGCGTGTACAGAAGTCAAGACCTCTAACATCAGCAAGCTGAGCAGGAAAATACCGGCTTTGTTCGAAAACGGACAAGCCACTTAAACAGCAACTGTTGCACAGTGGCACTGTAAAGGAAGGGCTGAGGAGGAGGAGGAGGGAGGAAGAGGAGGAGCTCAGTCTTGACAAGCTGTTGGCACAGAGTCACACAGAGGGAGCGTCTATGTAACCGTGTGCTGTCTGTCTGTCTGTCTGTCTGTCTGTCTGTGTAGCATCGATCAACTTGGTATTTTTCTTTTTTTTTGGACCAGCCAGGTGAGAGTCGGCAGAGTCCGCCCTCCTGACAGGTGAGGACACTGCCTGCTGGCGGACTGCACCATCATGTCCACTCCAGGGGGGGTTCCCGAGGGCCTTTAGGCTGGATGCAGCGGTTACCGAACCCTGGAAGAAGAGGAGGGAGCTCTTAGCTGGGTTTGAACCATAAAAAGTGGACAGTTTTTTGGACAGGTTTTGTGAAGCGTCTGACTGCTGCTGAAATTCACAGTCTTCACTACCAGCTGTCAATCACAGGGCGTCCACTCGTGTTTTATCTGCATACATACACTGCATCGTCTATTTTCCTATAAATGGGAACAGAATTGACTAAAGTGAGAACATAAACTCCTTAGGAAAACGTTTCCTGGCGTAATAAATCAAGTAGAAGTGGGCACATTTTCCCATAGACTTCCACTCAAACAAAGACTCAGATCTCTATGGTTAGAAGTAGGGCTGAAACAAGTCTTATTGTAAGTCGCTTTGGATAAAAGCATCTGCTAAATGACATGTAATGTAATGTAAAGTCAATAATCAGCAAATGTGATTCTTTATCTATTGCTAGTTATCTGAATCAAACATTTTCTGCACACCCTGCCCAGAGCTAAGGTTCCAGTCACCAAGAGCAGAGCCACAGATCGCAGGAAACTAAAACTTAGTTCCTCTAGAGCAGAGCAGTCACAGAAGAACTCAGAAGTAAAATCACAGATGTCAAGGAGTCTGACAAGAGGAATGACTTACCCACCCAAGTCTGCCTTGCTGTCTGCTGCTGTGGTGCCGGCCGATGCAGGGTCCACCGGTGAGGTCTTCTTAACGCGGTCCGACACGTCTGCGCACAGGGAAACACACACAAACATCGGTCAATGGAGGGGGGAAGCACTGAGTGAATATCAGCGGTGATGCACGACCTAAATCTATAAATGACACGCGTCTATAAACACCGACACTGGGCTACAGTTGTCAGACATTTATTCCCTTTTTTTTGATTGTCCACACACACAAACACTCGCTGAAACTACTGGAGCTCTTAATTGGCAGTGACATCATCGCACAGTCCTTCTGGCAGTGATAAGCATATGCACACAGACTATTTTCCCTCCGTATTCTCTCTCTTCTTTGCTCGGTTGACTGAAGAAACGGCAGATAAACGCCTCCATGAGCGCACGCACCGCTGCGGTACAGATAATCGGGCGGGAGTGAGCAGTTACCAGGACTTCTGTGTGTGTTTGTACCTGTGTGTAAGCCGCTCCACTCAGCCGAGGCCAGCGTTCTCACTTCCTGAGGGTCTGATAGGGAAGTGAGAAAAGGAGGGAGTGAGAGGGAGGCGAGAACACGCATGGACAGAAGGTTTAGACACGCACTCACGCACACACACACACACACACACCTGAATATCAGGGATTATGTCCAATATTGATGCCAATATCATAGCCTTGAATTCTTAGCAGCAAAATCAGATTTATATTCCTCTTTTTTTTTTTACATGTATCAAACAATTTAACCAATAATGTGAAATACCTGCCGTTACACTCGAGCCGTGAGTCAGAAATGATCCAATCTAGTAATATTGGCCGAGTATAGGACCAAATATCCAGTATAGGATCAGCTCATCCCTACCAAGCACACAGTCAGGCACTTCTTTTCAAACTCACTATGCGTCACAGCCTTCTAAAATGCAACCTCTCCTCCACACTGCAGGGGAGACCACCCTTAAGTTCAACTGGGAGCAAGAAGTGATGCATATCTGAGACATAACGAGGCGTCGAACACAAGAGAAACACATGCCGACCCTGCAGCGGGTAAACTGCGCATGCTGCCCTCTGGTGTTGCAACACGGATACAGCCGCACAAAAGCAACACGGCTCACAAAGATCTCCTGAGGTCATTAAAAGTACAAATATGGAAAGATTACATTTGATATCAGGTCTAAACAAAGCAACAACAGCAACACCTTTTTGTTTTTTTAATGTAAATCAAGCTCACAACCACCGGAGGGAGGGAGGGAGGGAAGGGGAGAAACGGTGTCACTGAATCCACAGCATCTGGAAACACACCTGTGAAAGCTTGACCAATGCAAACGCACCTGTGGCCAGTATGAAGGACTCGGGGGTTCTCGCGGGGAGAGGGGGAGGGGAGTCGTCGCTGTCCCAGCAGTCTGGGGTTAAAGGGTTAGAGGTCACATGAGAAGCAATGTTAAAAAACTGGACAAGGAGAGAAGGAGAGAGAGAGAGAGAGAGAGAGACAAGAGAGATGGGCAGATCGATGATGGGGGGGAAGAGAGAGAGAGAGAGATTCTTCCTGAGGACAGCAGGAGCACAGAGAGAACACAAACACAAAACTGTGATTAAAAAAGATGCGATTTACTCCCTTTTCACGATTTATCGTAATGTTGTTGCTTAAGAATCATGAATGAAAGTGTAGAAGCTTTTTTTATTATTATTATTTTAAAAACTGCATGTTTCCCACATTGTCTGGATTGTGTTTCAAGAAAGTGAGAAATAATAACAAATCTTAATGATACATATGATCTTTTAAAAGATATATTAAATAAAGAGACATTAAATGACCAGTTGGTGATGCACATTTTGGATATCAATTTCAAAACACTTAAATTATGAGGCTTCATAAACCACATTTTTTTTAATTATTAAAAGGATGTCAGAGGAAATGTGTGTGTATATGTATATATATATATATATATATATATATATATTTGTGTATGTACACATATATACACATACATATATATATGTACATACACACATACATATATATACACATATATATATATATATATATAAATAAATAAATAAATAGAGCATTATTTGACGTTCCTTATCTCCAAGAGCAATATTGTTCCGTCTTTGTTGTTCTTGTTGTTGTTTTATGTTCATCTCCGCTTAACTATAAACTCAGGTCGACACTTCTTTTGATTTATTCTTAACGCCTCGCAGTAATAATAACCTTCTTTTTGGTTCTCTTTGGAAACCCAGAGTAATATTTACGCTGAGATTTACGCAGCCACTCTGAACATTAGCCTGCCGTTATAAATATTGTGAGCCTCATTTCCTGGAAAGGAAACTCTGATGATTCACGATCAGTCATTCACAATAACTCCACTGCTCCACTTGGCTTAAGCTGAGCTCCTTTAATGGTTTTAACGTGAACAGTTTTGATCAATTCTCTCCCCTTGAACGTCGTTGTTTATGCGTTTATGCAAAAACACGGGTTATTGTGGACTTTGAATGTCTCTTTCATGTTGTTGTCCTTCACATTATTTTAATGTTTCACATATTTTGATAGCAAATTGCTACTTCCATTCTGCCTTTGTTATATAATCGGATAAACACAGAGGAAACTTCAGAGCATGTTGTATGCTGACTTAGAATGTGTCATGACGTGCTTCAACCAGCAGAGGGTGCACTGACTTCACTGTTTCTGGGGACTGTGTGAATATGAAGGTCAAATACAGTGTAAATACCTACAGATATAGAGAATATTTGAACTATGTAAGGTTTGTGTATGTTTGTCATGAATTGAAAAAGAAAAAACATGAATGAATCATTGATAAGTGTCAAAAAAAAAAAAAAAAACAAGCAGCCACCAGCTTTTCCCCCCTTAACCAAACACAAAGCGGCAATGTTCTCAATGCACCTCGTCAACAAGCAACCATTAGATTCTTGCAACCAATTAAAATTAAAAAACAAGCAGCATTAGCTTTTTTCCATCACTGATTACAAAGCCCCACCACAGCCCAAACAAATGATGAGCCAGAGAAGCCAAGCAAACCCACACTCTCTGCATTTGGTTTTAAATACTGGAATTGACTTGAGGAGAGCGTCATGTATGTATGACGCCAGACACTTAAAAGAGCCAGACTTTAAGGTAACTTTTGACTGTGGAAGTTTGTGTTTCTTGGTTTAAATGAGGAATAACAAAACTATGTCAACCTCTTTGTGATTTATCCAAATTATGCTTGAGATAAATTCCTCTTCCATCATTCTTTATGTCAGGGGTCAGCTCTGCTGTTGCTGACCACAACACTGTTTTACTCATCTCAAAAGGTCCAGTGTATAACATTTAAAAGGGTTTAATAGAAGATATTGAATACCACCACTATTTTGATAATCAAGGAATCGGTTTAAAGCTTTTTGTCATGATTATAACAAGATTTCTGATTGTTTCAGCTTCTTAATTGTGAATATTTTCCTTATGTCTTGGAGCCACATGACAAATAAATCTTTAAAAGTGAATCATTTTGGTTTGTGGACCAAATTCCACTTATTGACACATTTTTTTAAAAGTTTTCTGACATTTTATGGACCAAGCGATTACTCGGTTAATCGAGAAAATAATCGACAGATTAATCGATGATGAGAATAAACGTTCGTTGCAGCTCTACTTTACAATAAGCATTGTGGGTTTAGGTTTGTAGAGCAGCCTGCATTAAAAAAAAAAATAGCTTGGGTTTTATGGTTTGAGGTGGAAGCTTACAAGAACATCATCATCTCTGGTACACAAAGGCCACCATAGTTTCCTGATGCACTTAAGAAAGGGAGCGGTGAGCGGTCTCACCATTACATGTCACTAATTATTACACACTGGACCTTTATCACAATCAAATACAGCCATTGTCAGCTGAACTAAAAGGATCCTTAAAGGATCATTGTTGATTTTAAGAGCCCGACACTTCATCGCCACATCACGCCTCCTCATAGCGTCATCCAAATATCTAAAAATGCAGTTATTTCATCCACAGGTTTAAAAACCGTTCCAAAGCCAAGTCCAGTACAGTCCACTTCGCATCAGCTGCGATCACAGCAAGAATCAGATTTCAGAATCACTTGATTTTGAAATCAAAAAAAGGGAAGAGAGGAGGAGGAGGAGGAAGGAGGAGGAAGAG
This sequence comes from Solea solea, assembly GCF_958295425.1. Taxonomy (NCBI): domain Eukaryota; kingdom Metazoa; phylum Chordata; class Actinopteri; order Pleuronectiformes; family Soleidae; genus Solea; species Solea solea. The sequence goes on along the minus strand of NC_081136.1, from coordinate 31,487,369 downwards.
GAAGGAGGCGTTTTTCTTTTTGATCCAGAGAAGCTCAAAACCTCGTCACGGCAACCGTGACAGTGCGGCTACACTGCAGCGTGTGACACTGCTGCTCTGCTCAATCAGGACGTGCACAGGCGTGCGTGTTTCACATGGGACCGACGGCATCATGCAGTGCTGATCCTTCCCACACACACACACACACACACACACACACACACACACTCTCTTCTCACGCAAACAATTCCGCTGAAAACAAAGAGGAAACACAAACAAAACATCTCTCATTCTGTTTGCACATTCACCCACTTGGACAAACAAACACAGTGGAAAAGAGAGACAGAGGCGAGTTGTTGTGACAGATGCTTGCCTGCCTGTGTTTGCAGCAATCCTTGCAGAACCGACCAATTAGTGATACAGTCATGCTTAATATGAGACTCGCTGCAAAGTAGCTCACTCTTTCTCCCGTCTCTGTTGTTGTTGCTGCTGCTTCTTATTCCTTTCTTTTTGATTTCACTCGGCACTGAGAGCAGTGCGGCACGCGCGGTGTGCGAGCGTGTTGACGAGGCGCGGCTTGTCATCAAGCATGTGGTCCGTCTGAACTTCTGCGCCCTCCCCCGACTGACGCAGGAAAATGACTGGACCGTGTGGTTTCCTGGAGCATAACGTAATGCGAGCACGGATAATTGCTTATTATGTTTGTATGTTTCTCCTTAGACGATTACGGAGTTAATTCAACTTATTTTTAGGGTCTTTCTTCCATCTTTTTACGTTTAATCATCTGCTGATACTGAGGGGAGTCTAATAGGGATAAATAGGGGGGAGGACGGAGGTGTCACCAGCTCTCTGGCAAAATGCTGCAACGGTTTATTTAACAAACTGTAACCGAAACGGTAAAAGTATTACTTCTCTACACGGTTTGATAGTTAAGTGCTGACATTTAGATTTCTGTACAAACACTAATGGGTGGTGTTGTTATGAGTCAGCTGTCCACACCTTGGTAACACGGCATGAGCGAGTGAGTGAGTGTGAGTGTGAGTGTGAAAACTTGGTACTTTAGGACCTTATCAGTACTAGTATTTCCCCGTGTGGATCGAAACCTGGTTCTAATGAGACAGAATCTCATTTCTGGAGGAAATAAAGCCTCACTAAAAGGATCTGGTCACTGCGAATAAAAACCCTGGAAAACCCTGCAGCTTATTGTGTAAATGACTGGCACAGTTGATCAGTGATCGCCTCTGATCTGACAAAACAAAAGGACTCCAGAAGTTAATTTAAGTCAAAGTAACTCAAATTAAATCGATTGTATCGGGGAAAGCAGCCAGTTAGCTGAAGCTGTTAGGTGCAGTCATTCAATTAGTGCGGCGGATTGACATACTTGCTGTGGTCGCAGGCGGTGACGGAGAGCTGTGTCCGGCGATCGACATCGGCAACACCTTCCTGACCGGCTGCTGGTCTCCGTGGTAGGGGGACGTAGTAACCATGGCCGTCGCCGTGGATACATTAGTGCGGTAGCCCTCCTTCGCGTCGCTCATCTCACCGTCCCCCTCCTCGTCGGAGTTGTCGGAGTGCAGGGGGTTGGTGAAACTCAGCGCAGTCCTAACGGGGGTGGAGGACGAGGAGGAGGACGAGGAGAGATGGGAGGAGGAAGACGACGAGGGAGCGACACGGTCCGAGGACGAGGAAGAGGAGGAGGTCTTTGGATACTGTTTTTCGGGGCTGCTGCAGAACTGAGCCCACGTCGCGTGGCCCGCCTTCCCCTCCGCTTTCTCCCCTCCCTGCGCCTCCCCCTTGTCGCCGCTCTTCACGGGGAGATGGTTTGGCCGCACGAGGACGCCCCCGTCTGCGTGACTCTCCGCTCCTCCCCCTCCCTCCGTGCCCGAGTCCTCCGACAGCGAGGAGCTCGACGAGAGCAGGGATTGGCCGGAGCGCGCCTTGAAGGCGTGGCTTCTCTGCAGCATGCTCGCACTGTTGGTTGAAGCGCTGCTGGGAGCGCCGGCTCCTCCCATCGAGGAGGAAGTGTCAAAGCTACGCGGCCCTTCCTGCAGCGGCACCTTTTTAATCTCAATGCTGAGCTTCCGCTCGACCCGGGGAGCGCCGGCACATTCAACAACAACCGGGGAGAGGGGGGACGAGGGAGTCTGAGTCTGGTATTGGCCCGATTCTGATTTTGATGACGCTGACGACAGTTTGTTGTTGTAGTTGTCGTTGAGATCCAGATTTGAGACCTGGGTCTGCTGTTGCTGGCGTTGGTCCTTCTGCTCCGAGGGACTGGTCTGATTGTTTGAACTGGGTTCTGACTGGTTTTGCCGTTGGTCCACACCTTTATTCTAAAAGGAAAACAAAAGAGGGAAGAGAAAGTGTATTTAGAGGGCGAGAACTTTTCTGCTGATATTTAGAAATCAGTGCAATCGACGTCCAGTACATGAGAAATCCTCCTTCTGATAAAATATACGAGTTCTCCAGCGAGTACTATAGAACTTCATGGTCACATTTGATCAACTCTAATGTACAAATGTGCATTCTGTGTCAATAAACATGGGCACACCACTCTTTATACAGAAAGTCTTATAGTTAATCTACTGTTGTGTGGCACAACAATGATAGAAAACTATTTCTTGTTTCATATGATGGTCTTATGTGGGTTTTTTTTTGTTGCTTATTTTAAATCATGAAAGGGCCGGAAAATGTCCTGTGACTAAGTGTAAGCCCATTTTTCCCAGAATAACTTTCAATGTCTGGCAGTTACTTATAATTTACTGCATGTTAAAATGGAGTATTAACAATTTAAAATGAAGAAAAACTAAAGTTTTATTTAAAAAAAAAAAAAAACCCACTGTAGTTGTACATGAACACCAGATTGTGTGTGTTAAATTTGAAATTTGAACAGTATAAAACATATTTAATGTAACATTTGTTTGAGTCTTTGTCTCAATGTCCAAAAATAGGCAGAAAAATGGAAACTTATGCACAGGCGTTTTTACAACTCTCACAACAACTCTAAAATGCCATGAGTATAATATGAAACACTACCACAGAAATGCAGATAAGGGACGCACAAACACACTAACGGTACACACGCGACAAATGTAACACGCCGGCTCACCTTCGTCTCGTTCTGCTGCGCCGTGGTCAGGACGTGGATGAGAGGCTTGGGGTGGTAGCGGTCGTTGTCCTGGCGCACGTTGGTGACGGTGGGGAAGGCCGAGGGGGGAGACGGGGTGAGGATGGGAGGCACGGGGTGAGGCTCCGGAGGCTGGAGAATCTCCTCCTTGACGTCGCCTTCTGTCTGGGAACTGGACACAATGGGGGAGAGACGGTGAGCAAAGGTAACACATCAAGGACTTTTGACACATTTGAGCTTTTGATGTCGTATGCTGAGAATTCATAATTCCACCGTGCCGCCAGAGTAACAGAGGTGATGGAATTAAAATACGGAACTCTTATATTTAAATAAAATTGAAATAAAAAGGTTTGAGGAAGCGTTAAAAGAAGTCATGTTTATATTAATCCGTCTCATGATGAAACCATGACGATTAAATCAACTGGTATATTACATTCATTTTATACACGCATTAAAAAAGCTGAGTTTCAGCTCATTCATATTTTTCCGCTATAGATGCAGAATTTGAAATGAGGTCAATGTGACGTCCTTCAAAGTTAATGATCACAGTTATTTGCCCATAATTAGTTTTCTCTGCTAATATAAAATGAAATGAAAAGTGAATCCGAGTCTGAATCAGCATTTCAGTTTATTCCTCCTAGTGTACTCTACATACATTCAATTTTATGTTCCTGAAACTTCAGTGCAAATGTCCCAAATGGGATCAATGTATCTTTTATTTTTGGATTATTTATCAATCATAAAATCAAATAAATCAAATACACTTAAACAGCTGGAAAATGAGCATTTTAGCTACTCTCAAACTTCGAATTATGCACTTTTCCCCCCATTTTGCCTCACACATGAACTACACACGAACGCACTATTGCCCAAAAACTAACTGTTAATTCTTCACACGGCGACAGAGTGTAAAGCACAATCTACACAGTATACACACAGTGGAGGTGGGTGGATTACATACAGGATGTGGAGGCTGTGACAAAGTTCACCGCAAAACAATGGAAACTTATACATTAACATATTTGTTCCACTTCACAGAATACGCATTCACGTTTATACACACACACACACACATATACATATATATATATATATATATATATATATATATATATATATGTATATATATATATATATATATACATATATATATATACACATATATATATACACACATATATATATACATATATATATACACATATATATATATATATACATATATATATATACACATATATATATATATATACACACACACACACGTGTGTGAATATATACAGTATGTACACACACAGAGAGAAAGAGAGAGAGAAAGATAGATGGTGAAAGGATGTGGTGATGTGCTGAATCAAGAGCACATGACTGAAGTAAGAGCCAGAGGAGGACTGACAGCACATGATGCTGCCTCTGTGTGTGTGTGTGTGTGTGTGAAAGAGAATCAAAGAAAGACAGAAAGTCACAAAGAAGTTGCACGACCGAGGCACTGGGGATTTCCTTTACTAGAGCAACTCATTGCACTCGTATGGCATGAATATTGGTTCATATAGACTTTCTCTTCTCCGTTTTTGAGCCTCAACCAAGGCTAATAAATTTCACTTAATGTCAATACACAATACACCTTTTCTTTTCCTTTAAAAAAAAAAAAAAAATCCCGCTCCTGCATTTGCATCATCACCAAAATCGGATCATTTACAGCTTAGGCCCACGGTTCTCAAACTGTGGTACGCTTCCTCCTGTTATTACTTTATATACCAGGGTACGTGATCGGAGTGGAGCTGAGGAATTTGTGAACGCAGCGTGTAGAAAATGAAACAAATAATAAAACAAAAAGAATAATAATTAGAGCCACCTTATCTTAATCTAATTTCACCACACCAGTGTGTGAAGTATATGTGAGGAAGAGGAGAACGAGAGATCAGAGAGATCTGCCTCCTGTAGAAAAGTCAGTCGCCTTTTTACGCCACTGTATTTTTTGTGTGTAGTTTGTTGTGTCTCTTCTGGGACACGTAATTAGGACATTATTTATCCAAGAACTCCGTTTGGTGTTTTCTTTAATGAAAACAATCATCACCTACGGGAATCCACTCCTCTGCATCATCTCCATTCTCCCGAGCAACAAGAAGACATACTTAACAATAATAACGCAGATGACTCCCACGGGTGATGATTGTTTCCATGGGGATGTGAATCACTCAGATACCACAGACACTGATGAAACTTAAATGATTTAAGGGGAAGCTGATGCTGTTACAGTAGCAAACATTATATAATAAGCCACAGCTAAACATATAAGCAGCAGGGTGGGAATATGGAGAGATTATAAGCCAAAGCCAAACACGGATGAACAAATGTTGACGGGAAGGTTAACATTAAATTAATTAAGTCGTAGTAGGTTTTTTTCCATAAACTGGGACTTTCGCTTTCAAGAAATAAGCAAACTTCACTGCACGTGGAACTGATTAATCCAAAAGATGAATTCATCTTTTGGATTTAAACCAACATCGTATTTAAAAATTATTTAACATCCTAATTCAATAACTTCACATATTAGCTGGGATCGTCTCCAGCTCCCCCATCCAACCCAAATATAATTCATTGAACAATAAACAACAGTTTCCATTCACATTCTCTTATTCTTTTTCCATCTCCTTCAAATCAAGAGTTATGAGTTATAAAGTTCAAAGCACAAGAATTCCAGAGATTCACCTGCGGTAAAATAAGAGCAAGTTGTCCTCGTCGTGTCAAACAAACTCACTAATGTTCTCTTTTACAGCAATAAAATGTTTATATTTATTGCTTCTCTGGTTGTGTCCAATATTTCTGAAGTTTGAATCATTAATTTTTCCCCTTAAAGCCATAAAAGGCTTCTGTCTTTAAAAAGGACAAGAATCCGTGACAATTATACAACACTTCAAAGAGCTTCAGACTACAAAAACTAACCATGCGCTTCTGTTCTTTTAGTTTCGCCCTGAAGCATAAAAACACTACAACCATCCCCAGTGTTCTGGCATGCTAGTGACACACTTAAGAGGAAAAACACACACACACACACACACACACAACTTCAACTCCTACACATAAGCAGACATGTGGGCACACAGATGTACAGTATGCCTTCATAGGGGGTTTTAAATTTATGTGATAACAATACCCACACATACAAACACACACAACTGTCCAAGTGTACTTCCACATACAGTATGTGCTCCACAGAGAAGACGCTGCATTTGTGTGTGCTGGTTCACCGTGGGACCAGTCAGCATCTACAGGAGCTGGAAGAACCACACAGATGTGACAACAACTATCTGTACTACTATCTGCCTTCTGGATTATCTTAGATTATCGTGCATCTCTGCCTTTCTCCAAGTAACAACAAAGCTGTTTCAACAAGAGACGCTGAAAGTGAAAAGGCCTCAGTCGAAGAGCTGCATCTCTATGGAGTTAGAGTTGTGTCAATATTTTCAAACAACACTTTTTTAGAAGCAAATGAAATATTGATTTAATCATTCACAAATATTGTATTTTATTGTTTGAAAATACACTTGTTCTTTGCACACCCTGATTTCAGACGTTATCTTAAAAGTAGCCTTTACATTTTTACTCATTTTAACCATTTTCTAATTCGTTTCAGTCTTTTTTGCTTGATATATTAATCTTTTATAATTTCTTCTTACTTATTTCCTATGTTCTAGTGTTTGATCTGGATCAGGAAGGATGAACTTACTTTGAACGTAAAGTCAACTGTAATACTCCTGAAAACAATTTCCTCTTTAGTTAGGAGTCTGACGAATCATACCAGATAGGGTCAGTTGTCATTTTCAGTAAACTGATAAACTACTGTCTACATTAAGCAAAGTTATTGTTTGAAAAAAGATTAAACGAGATTAAGAATCTCAGTTTTCAACATTTGAGATGCCATAGACATCATTTTGGTGTGTAAGATGGACACTCTTTACCGTAAAAGTGGAGATCGTCACTCCTCAGGGTGCGGCTGTGATTAATATATATATGTGTGTGTGTGTGTGTGTGTATGTAAGATAAACATGACTCAGTGTCTGTGACTTGGATGCCAGCCTGATAGGAGCTCACTATCACCGTCCATCTCAAACACACAAAAATCCCCCCTTGAAGTGACCCAGGGGGGAGTGCGGGCAGAAGAATGTAGACAATGTTGATAAAAATAGCTCTCGTCATCACTAGAACAACTCCCAGGCTTAAACCAGGCCTTGACATTGTTCCTTTAGGAAACAGAGGGATGACGGGTAGAAAAGACACACATGCACACACTTTTGACACACGCGGTGAGGTTTTTACGAGTGAGACACCCGCATATTCTTGACCGAGCCTCGGGCTCTGCCCCACTTGTACCAACGCTTCCTATTTTGGCAGCATTTCCGAGCTGAAATGAGTGTGTTTTGTTTAGACTAGAAAATAAACTTTTCAGTCCCCGGATCACTTGCAGCTACATCCCGAAATAGGGACCTCTAAAAATATTTTTGCTTTCCCATCAAACTGGCTGCTACAGTAAACAAAAATAAGGAAACAGAGAGCATGATAACCTAAATGCAGCAAGAGAACGCATCAAGCATCACAGCTGAATTAAACCTTTCTATTCCCAATGGTCAAAAAAAAAAAATGTTTAATGCCATCTTTAAAAAGGTTTTTCATCAGTGGAAATGTGTTTTATTGGCATTTACTTCTGGGTCAAATTACTCTGTTATGTAGACAGTCTGTGGGAACGTGACACCTGGGTGAACGCGCCGACTTCTTCATCGTCTTCTGCATGTGCGCTCATCCTCCAGTGGTTAGCATTAATGTTTGTAGTGATCATTACTTGAGTTAGGGTTAGGGAAAATTACTGCCAAGTAAAAGGCTGATGCAGAGGCTGATGCAGAGGCTGATGCAGAGCGATCCAAGACCAGAGTGAACATCGGTGCTGCCTTTGAGCGGTGAAGACAACTGAAAGCCCACTGGACCGGTAGGTTAACTTTATGTCTGTGATCTTTCGAGAGTATTCTTTTGAAAGTCACCGATGCTGCGCTGTGCTCATGAAGCCGCGGTGAAACCAACACTCTTCGTGAACAAGCATTGTTCTGGAGGCGTAGCTTTGAAAGGGAAGCTTGGACATTTGAATTCAAAATGTAGCCTGCTCTAAAAGTTTTTCCAGGATCTCCAACCCTATCTTTAATTAAAAGGTTGGAAACTTTGTGTGGGGGCCCAAAAAACATCTCCCACGACCCATCTATGGGTCCCCGACCCACTGTTTGGTAATCACTGTTCTGGATAAATCCCTGGGGGAAAGTGAAGATGAACTGGTTGAGAAACAGTGGAGTAAATCCCCTGCTGAGCACGTACTATATAACTATAAGAACTTTAAAAACGAAATGGTAAGGAGGAGAACGAGAGAAAGAGGGATGTAAGATGATGGGCTGAGAAAGGAATGAAAAGAGGGAAAATTTACTAAAGATTTGTAGTTGAAAAGAGTGTTTTTATTCTTTACAGAGAACGAGTGTGTGGACTAGAAATAAAATGCCTTTCAAAGAAAACGTGATTTTCCCTCAAAGAGGAGATGAGACGAAAGAGTCTTTCTTTTACTTCAACTGGATGTGATTAACACTTTTCAGTGTTGCAGTAAACAACAAATTGGTCAATAAATACAGCTGCTCCTCAGGCCACAACAGCCGTTAAAAGCCAAACACGAGTAAAGTGTAGTTAAGTGCAGGCTGAACGGAGACTTTCTGCCACAGTTGCATATGTGTGTGTATATATATATATATATATATATATATATATATATATATATATATATATATAGATATATATATATATCTATATTAAAAACGTGTCTTACCTGCGTATGCGGGGAGGTTTGGGAGGCGGTGTGTCCCATCTTTCATCGTCGGACTGTTGGCTTGCTTTGTCTGGACTACTTTCAACCTGACACACATGCAAGGAGAAGTTTTTATTAACAACTGTATTTTCATAACTTTATATTTAGCATAATTTACTTTTGCTAAATGTAAAATATACATTTTGATACAGCAGGTTAAATGTCAGCATATTCATGATGTCTAACGCCTCCTTTTGTGTGTCCTTCTGTCCTAGATGAGTTTCTACACATGTACTCGACCCCCCCGTGACTCATTAATCTGCCTCTCTAATGAGAGAAGGTCAGAAAAACATTAGTTGTCATAAATTTATGAAAAAGGGGTTCAAATGGGGCTGTGGCACACAGAGTTTAATACAGGGTCAGATTACATCTGGGGCCAGATGTACAGTATATGCAGAACTCTGTGTGTGTGTGTGTTGTGAGCAATAAATCTGGAAAGAATCTTCCTTAAAAACAATTGTGGCTGCGTGTGAGCACAGAAACATGTGTGGGATGTGTGTATGTGTAGGCTTATTGTTCGTGCAGCCACTGAGAGAGCAGCGGTGTGGGTGTTTGAGGTGCTGACAGTGGCTGACTGGACATGAGTCAAACTGAGTCAGTCCAGCTCACTGATACTCGCTTGCAAACCATATGTCTCTGTGTGTGTGTCTGTGTGTGTGTGTGTGTGTGTGTGTGTGTGTGTGTGTACGTACACCTTTTTTTTTTTTTTTTGCGCAAACGGTTATTATTTTGTTGTTTATTTAAAGAAATGTTCCATTGTTTTTTTCTTATTTTCCACTGTCTTCATATTTTATTTTGTTATTTTTTTTCCACGTTTGAAATAAACAAACTAAACAGAATGTCTTGCCGCTTTACAAAATAACATGTTTACAACCAGTTGCAGCCAACTTGTACAAAAGATGTAGTGTAGTTCCTACAGGTGCGTTTTTTTTCTCATGTAAACGGGCTGTAAATGGCCGTATGAGCTCATATGACTTGATGTCTTTCGTGACGGTCCCCCCCCCCCTTTTCCAAACGGATGCTCGTCTATTCTCAGACTGAAAGTGCATTGTGGGAAAGGGGGTGATGTCACCAGAGCTTCCTAAGCAGGAAGTCAGCTGCCGGATTGCTGCTGCCACCACCACACTCTTTCATCGCCGTACTGTGCGTCCCTCCTGCTCTGCCTCTAGGGTTTGTCAAATCCCCCGCAGTGCCTCGCTGATCTTTTATATCTTCTGCCTGAGTTGGGTAGATGTGGCGATGACACTTTAACTACCTGAATAGATTTTTTTGTAACCCCAAGAAAGTTCAAAATATGACATTAATTAGCCGAAGTTTCACCCTCCCACAATTTCCCCCAGTGCAAACGTCAAATACATGAATGATGGAGCACACGACTGGCCAGCTAGTCACTTACTATTTTAACAAGAGGATATAATTGAGTATATATGTATGTGTATTGGTGCATATGTAAACATGGGATGTATATAGAGCTGCAACTCCTGATTATTTTCACAATCGATTAACCTGTCGATCATGTTCTCGATTAATGTAATGGTGTTGTCCAGAAAATGTTTTTCCACGAACCAAAATGATTCAGTGTTTAATGATTGAGCAAAGAAACCAGAAAATGAAAGAAGCTGAAATAATCAGAAATCTTGTTTTAATCGTGAAAAAAGCTTCAAACCGATTCATCAATTATCAAAATAGTAATGGATTAATTGTTGCTTACGCATGTACTCCTTCGTGGGTTATTAAATGTACTGCATAGACGTCTGTATGTTTTTGTGAAACTGAATAATGAATCTGAAAGTGGGCATGTAAATTTAAACTGCCCTTTTCTCTTTGAGAATGGTAAAGACGTTAAAGAAGTAAAAAATAAATTAAGAGAGTTTGTGACCAAACCATTCCCATGTCTGAGCGAGTTAATTCATGAAGCAGACTGTGACCCTTCAGAGTGGAGAGGGAGCACACGGGACTAAAAAAAAAATGATATTTTTGTCATGCAAATTAAAGTTTTAGTTAGGCTGTAACTGTAGTGTAATGGGAGGAAAACACAGGGGCAACTGAGGACGCGCGTGTGTGTGTGTGTGTGTGTGTGTGTGTGTTTGAGGGGAAATGAGGAACAGTGTGGAATAAATCAAAGTAATGTTTTTTCTCCCCTCTGTACACTGTACACACTCCTCTGAGGCTACCCTGTGGATGAGAGATCTCTTTGGCTCAATCTCCACAACTCGTCTTTTTCTCTTTGCAAAGTTTTCTAAAGGCCTCTCCTCCTCCTCCTCCTCCTCCTCCTCCTCCTCCTCCTCCTCCTCCTCCGACCCTCTCCCTCCCCGGTGACTAATTATTTGTGTTTTTCTCCTCACTTGGAGTGTGTTATACAGCGACATCCAGTCTTTCTTTAACACCAGACGCCACGCACAACATGTGTGGGTCCATACGTGCAAGTGTGAGAGAGCGAGAGAGAGTGTGTGTGTGTGTGTGTGTGTGTGTCATACCATGCCATCAAGTATCTGTGTGTTGGTAGGGCTCTCTAGTAGCAGCAGTTGTTTTTCAAAGAGCTGGGCAATTGCTTTGTGCACTAACTCGTACTGTTCCTGTGGAGGACAAGACACATAAGCAAAAACATTCTCAAACATCCATTTACAAGGCTATGAAATACATCCTGTGTGAAAACTCTGATCTCATTGCTTTCCCCCCGGTGAGTGTCCTGCACTTCACTTTTATGAAGATACATTACACTCGCTGGTTTGCCGGAGAAATCTGGTTGGGAGACCCGTGTCAATGTCCATCAGTGTAATTTATAAAGCAGGGCTCCTTTTACCGTCTCGCGGTTAAAACGGTATGCGTTTGTGGGCGGGACGCCATAAATAAGACACAAAGGCTCTGCCCTTTGTACTGTATTTATGAGTAGTGTGCTGTATGTCTGGGCGTTTTGTCAATTTGAAATGTACAGTATGTGCACTTGCAGACACAAATATGAAGAGTTATGCCCACCTGTCCCACTGCAACTAAAACACACGTGTCAAATTATGGCTTTACGATCCCACACCGGTCACAAAAATGGTGAGGAAGTGGGAGAGTCCACTTTCAAAACGGGTGGGCCACAAATAGCATTTGGCGCTTTCCACGACCTGGACTCGGCTCGCCACGGCACAGTTATTTTGCGTTTCCACTAGCAGTAGCGTAGCTGGCACCTGATACTTTTTTTAGTGCCTGCTCTGGCGAGGTTCTACGTGAGCTGAGGCGACACTATGCGTGACGTCAACAGACTGCCGGCCACTGATTGGTCAGAGTGCCGTCACAGGAATCAAGCCGAACAATGCCGGACTGTAGATCAGTTTAAAAGGACTTAACAATCCTAAAAATGCGGGTTCATCTCTGACAATTACCAGGGAAATGTCTAAAATCTCAATATTTAACAGAGGAGTCTGGTGTATGCAAACCCTGTATTTTCAGAGTCTGTGCTCCGGTCATGGTAAAACTAATTCACGTAAAACTAGTTTCATGCAGCCGTGCAGCGATGACTCCGCCCACACTGAGGAGATACTATATTGTAATGGAAACACAACTAAACCATGTAGAGTGCATACACCAGATATACAAGGTGGCAAGATCTTAATGCATTTGAACTTGTACAATGGAAATACTTGCGTTATGACATCCATCAGCTTAATTTATTTACAGAAACCAATAAAAGGAGGGAATTCAAAGAAACTAAGTGGGTTTTCATGTAAGGAAACAGACACTGTTTACAACCCACTGTTGGGAAACCAGCGTGTGGAAATCTGTTTATATATCAAATATCAAACAACAACATAGTAGTTTATCATATGAGCGTGACAAATCTGGGTGCAGCAACTGTGTTGGCACACACACACACAAGATAACATTTCAGCATTTTCCACATACTTTGCAAATTGTAAATGTGAACAAAAACAAACCTTGGTTTGTACTGCAGAGTGCCGCTGCGTCCTCATTTCTTGGATCAACCGAAAAACGTTAAAATCTTCTGGTATTTTCTTTAAAAGAAGAAAACACAAGGTTTTTGTACAGGGTTTTTGTTAGGGAATGCAGTATTTTTGTGAGTGTGTGTGTGTGTGTACATACCCCAGCTTTGAGGAGGTTCCATGTGTAGTCGATAGCACAGATTGCACCCGTCCTCCCACAGCCTGCGCTGCACAGTCAGAGACGCACAGATTAAACACGAGGACATGTGTAAAGACATAAACGTGCGCACTAAAAGTAGGCATGACATAAATCACAGAAGAGAACAACTTTGGGGAAAACACATTTGTTTTTAATGTGCGCGGCCTCGACACCTCGCGCAGACAGGATGCAGACACGGAGTCGAACAGAAGCGGAGATTACGTGACATGACGTCTGACACAGAAATAAATCATAAAGCGGCGCCTCATGCGGGCCCTTCTGCCTCTTTAACAAGCACACGCACACTGTACAGAATGCGTCGGCCCACATAAAGCATCTGTACAGACACAGAGACACGGCTTTTAGTCCCGCTGTGTAACGGAGGAACCAGGAAATGTCCTCGGGCTGCTCATTATCGCTGATTACACACACATGGAGACAGTGTGCGTGCTGTGTGTGCATTACCCACAGCAGTGTACGGCAGAGAAACGGAGGTGTCCTTGTGTATCGCTGCGTTTTTTATTCACCATTTCAAGTTCTTTATCAACTTTACAAGTGCCAAGGTAAATGTGCCACAAGTGCCACTCTAACTGAGCACTGTAGCCGTGAGCGCGTCGGGTACGTGGTGCCGTTTCTAACGACTGCAATCGAGAGGGCAAATTACAGATGAAGAACTCAGACTGGGCTCGTCTGACTGGATCCTGAAAGGCAGCTGAGACATTAATAATCCTCTAATTATTCCAAACCAAATTAGAGGATTAGCCAATTGACGCAGGGAAATGTCAAAGTAAAACATTACACTTCAAGAATTTCAGAGAACTATCGGGTTCGAGCTTCATATTAAAAATCTGGTTTGTGCCGACGGCGCTTTGCTAAATATACAAACAGCAACGTTTTCTCCGTTGCTGTATTGAAACCGGATTTTTTAAAGCACACAAACCTGTTTCACATTCTTTCTGATACATGATGTCATGCATGTGAACTCCGCTGCGTACGTGGTGGCGTGACAGCATGTACCTACCTGCAGTGCACACATATAGGGACGTCGTCATTCTCTTGGTATTCTCTCATCAGTCCGATCATATCGAGGATGGAGTCAAACGACGAGGGGACGTCGTGATCCGGCCAGTTCATATAATGGAACTGCGTTATCCTCCGAGTCTCCTGCAGGGACACGTACACACGGGCATTATAATTATTTGACAGAATGACGTCTTTAATTATATACTTCCAACTTAAGTGTTGTTGTAGCATTGGAGTATGAGCGCATGCTCTGCCTCCTTTTGCACTTTGTGTTCCATCAAAAGTGAATCTGTTCCATCAATAGATGTATCTGTCGATTATTTTCACGATTAACCGAGTAATCGTTTGGTCCATAAAATGTCAAAGAACGTTAAAAAATGGGGGGGAAAAATGGAAATTAATCAGTTTTGTAACATGGAGCGAAGAAACCAGAAAATATTCACATTTAAGAAGCTGAAACAATCAGAAATCTTGTTTTAATCATGAGTAAAAAGCTTCAAACCGACTAATTTAGCAATGGATTAATAACTGATTCATTGAGTAATTGTTTCAGCTCTGGTGGCAACCCAACGTCCAGACTCGCACATGTTGACACCTGCAACCAGGCTCCTATTGGACGATATCAATCAATCGCAATCAATCTTTTGCATCCGTTTTCCTCCAAATTGGGAACACCGTTTACAAATATGACATCATGTTCTATTAAAGAAGAAACTAGCGATTGAAGCCATTAACTCCTCGGGAAAATATTTAGTGACGTTGTAAATCAAGTGAGAAGTAGCCTCATGTCAAGTAGTAAACAGATTTTTTTTTATGCATCTGTTAACTTTTTATACGCAGCCCATTTTTCCACCCGCGATATAGCGACGTCACAAAATTCCACTTTAACGACAGCTTTAAGTGCTTTTGTGGATGAATCAAGATTCATATTAAGGATACGTACATTCTCATGCTCCACCGCCAACGTCCTGATGTTGTAGTCCGTTCTGGCCTGCTCCGATTCCTGGAAAACAAACGCGGAGCACATTCACAACCAAGTCCAGGAACACTCCTCGTCCTTGTTTCTCGCAGCTGTGACATCAGAGACGTGTTTACTTACACAGGCGATTCTGAACGGACCGAAACTCATGGGCTCGTCCTGCAGCATCGGGAAATATCGCTCGCACTTTTTCTAGCGAGAGACGAGAGATCTGTTAGTTTTGGCTGGGAGAACGAATGCCAGACTGACGCCGTGGCTTCCCGTGTGTGAACGTGCACTTGTGAACCCTCACATTTCACACTTGATTATTCCAGTTAACATCTCACACTAAAATATATTCTAAAGGCTTGAGCTGCAACCTCTTAGTCGCTCTTGTCACACTCATAACAGAGTAATAGAAACATCTCCTCCAGAGCTAAATAATCCTTTTAATGTGTTAATTAAAAGGAGTTGCACTTCTACTACTGGCGCGTACATGTGGACACAGACATATCGCATGCACGCACATGTTAGGATTGAGTAAAAGGAGACTTACCCTTCCCATCTCGAACTCTCGACAAGCCATTACAATAACCTGCAGACACAGAGACAGGAAGGACTTCTATCAACACTTGAATGTCTTACTTCCAAAAAATACAGCCCTGCTCAAAACAGACGTGATCTATTTATGTGAGGCTGCAGTTTCCATTGACTCACTGGAGTGTCCTTCAGAGTAAGAAAAACCTGAATCAGGAATCCCTTTCCTTAGAGGATTAGTTGTCGAGACTTCAGATGACTCTTGATCAGAGGTTTCACTCTCACACACTCGACTCCCACATCATCCCTTTGATCATGAAGGAGAAACTGTCACAGCTGCAACCGGAAATATTTCAGGGTGCTCTCTAAACCCAAACAAAGCTTCCTTTTTAGTTAAAGTCATCCACCCTGCAGAAGCTCTTAATGACTCAAACCTTATTTACGAGACAAAATATTTCCTTAATCTTTGTCTGATAATCAAAATTTCGTCTTAAAACTTGTGTTGTCTCAATATTTTAATGATTCATTTAATATCTACTTCTGATTCTCAATGTTGGGGGTCACAAGATTATTTCTGAGGGATAGAGAAAAGGTGTAGACAATAAAAATAATAATATATATATATATATATATATATATATATATATATATATATATATATATATATATATATATATATATATATATATGGTTGAGTGCCAATGACTGACAATGACATTAACACTTTTGAAAGAGTGATTTAAGACATTTTAATACTAATTAAGGCCTTGTTTGTTTAGATTTATGAATCCACGGGAACCCTGGTTTACATAAAGTTAGAAAGAAAACTAAACTTATTATTACTCTGCTTTGAACTGTAAATAAAAAGAACAGTTACAGGACCCACTTCTACAAATAATGCATTAGTGTATACGACAACTTTATTCCCTTATTCCCTCAACGGGCCGTACTCACAGCTACGTTATACTCCCAGTTCATCCTCCAGAAGTCGATGACAGTGTTCGGCAGCGGGCCCTGAGTTGCAATATAGGCCTCGGGGCCATCCATACCCTAAAAGGGAGCGAGGGAGAGATGAGAGCAAGTGATTCATACGTCACTTTATACAATAAGTTCTCTCTTTCTGACAATACAATCAAACCAAGAATATTAAATTACTCAAAGAGAACGCAAAAAAAACGAGTTCTTTTTTACCTTGATGAAGTTAGCATTGATGTAATCTGTGTCCTGGTTGGATGTTTTTAACGCCACCTTGACTCTAGTGTGATCGACTGTAAAGAAAGAAAATGATGAGATAATTCATTTAATTTTGAGCCTAAGGGTAAAAAAAATACAAACACTGATGGTAACTGGAATGTGGAAGAGAGAGAGAAAACAAAAGATGAGGAGGGCACGAAGGGGTCAAAGAAGAACATGGGTCAAAGCAGAGAGGAGTGGAATCATGGAAATAGGTTAATGGACACACTCATTTCTATGTACTTGCTGTATGTGTGCGTGTGTTTGTACACATCTGGTGAACCAGTTCTTCCTCTTGCATTTATCAGCAGCTCATTTACTAAAAGCCGTAATAAATGAATGAATGGATGGATTGATGGATGAAGGGTTGGATAGAAGAGGAAAAAAAAGAAGAGGATAAAGGTATAAAAAGTAGGACAGATGCCATGTCATGGAAGCTCCTCCCCCCCGAGGTCACTGAATGCCTCTCCTCCAACAGATGCCGCAGATCAGTATGTATGTTCATGTGTCACCACTGACTTAACTTAAGTGTTTTTAACGTCATTAGCAGTGGCGTCATTAAATTTAGGGCTCGCCTGCAAACCAGCAAATGAGAATGTGTTTTATCCTTTCTTAATGTGTGTGTATTTGTGGGGCGTGTCGACAGTACTTACACGGTAGTATATCTTTATATCTGTTCTTTTTTACATTCTCCTCTCTCTCGCCTTCGTTGGTGGGGTAGATCTTCTCCGTCCGGTATTTGGTCGATAACCGCCGTAACCGCTGGAACAAACGAGAGAGAGAGAACAAAATGTTAATAAGATAGTAACTGCTAATCTAAGTCTGTGGTGAAGAAACCAGAAACCTGCTCTAGCGTCGTGATCGTCTTCTTTTTGCCCTCCACTGTCAGCACAGGACAACAGAACATCGCTGTCGTCTTCCTTTGGTAAGAAAACATGGATGCAGGCCAAGCTTTTGCTAAGAGGTGCCCTCTGGTAAACTTGGTTATTACTTCACACAGTCTGAAGCGCTTGTAGGCTGCATAGTTTAAATTCAAACTTGTTTGTAAGCTTCAACTTTGAACTTCCACACCCAAGTTCAACAAATGCCCACATTCTGTTGTCCACAAAAGATAACGCCAACATTCTTTAGCATTTTAATAGCATTTATGAATTGATTTTTATGCTTAAGTTGCAGTCGATTCACAACAGCAATGCAAATGAACAAGACAGCCTCATTTTATGCAACCTGTATTGATTTACCATGACCAGGAAAGTAATGTAAAAATGACATATCACGAGAGTAATAGCTGAGGCGAATACCGAAGAAAGCCTTTTTTTTTTCTCTGGCTGATTCACATGATACAATTTACTGATTTAATTTAATGATTTAATCACCCTCTCTTTCTGAGACTTGCTCCACTTTGTCTGCTCCTCTCACCCCCCTCCCCCCCCCACCTTCCTCCCTCTAGTGCCTGAGAAAGTTGGTGTGGGCGTTCGTGCTGCCGAGGCCGCGTGTGAAATAAGGTCCCACCTCTCGTCTCTCTCTCTCTGCCTCTCTGACGACAGTGTGACACGGACGTGCACCGTCCAACACTGTGTCCCGTCATTGTGTTCCAACAGTGCATTTTTTTAATCTCTCTACCACCCCTCTTGTTTTTGTATAAAAGGTATAGGAGGGTACATTGAATATACTACCCATAAGGGTGTTGTATAAGTGTATAATTGCCTTTTTTGAAAGATTTACGACACAAACAAAGAACAACAGGTACGCAAAGTCCACCATAGTTTCCTCATGTGATTGGGGAAAGGGGGAGGAGCGAGCAGAGGAGTCCCCACTTTTGTCCCAATCTGCAGTCTCAGCATTAGAGACACTGAACCTTTGAAGTTGGTTTCGATGCGAGCAGTTTCTGACAATCCAGCTGCCGTGTTTTAGTGACACACAGCGCTTTCATAAACAATTTAGACTGCAAAGATTTGCCCTGGAGACACGGCGAGGTTTTCACCTTTTCTCGCATCGCTCGTCGTCCTCCAGAGAGAACAGCGGGAGAAGAAGGGAAGCAGCAGGAAGGAGTTTGAGAGGAAGAGATAAACACAGAAACCGTGGGCGGCAACAGCTGTCTCTTTCTCTGCGTGTGTGTGTGTGTGTGTGGTAATAGCATTAGAGCTCCTCTGGCCTCGTGTGAATTACATTTCCAACAGAGGTCTGCTTCTGTGTTGGGCCCGAGCCCAGGAAGATACACACACACACACACACACACACATATATATATATATACATACATACACATATGAACAGTGCCACACAGTGAGCAGGAGACGCAGCAGAGCAATGATTTGTGACGGCCTACCCTGCAACCCACCCACAAAACACATTATGCAGAGATAAACATGCTTAGAACTGTGCCCTCTCATACAGTAATGATGACAAGTTATGTTTCTGCAGCACACTGGGAGAAACAGGTCGACTGTACCATTATAGCACATACATTCTCATCCCATCTGCCGCTGCATTAGCTTGTCTTTTTACACAAGCAGAAACTGGTGCTAGTGATAAAAGCCAGTCCCATTTGACTTGATTCGGTGGTGTCCTCTCATATGTGCATTGCTTTATCGTCTATTTTCCATAAATGGGAGTATCATTTGCAAAGTTGACTAGAGCGGAAACAATCACTCGATTATTAATCCATTACTAAATGACTCGTCAACTATTTTGATAATCGATTTGAATCGTTTTTCATTATTAAAACAAGACTTCTGATTGTTTTAGCTTCTTAAATGTGAACATATTCTCCGTTTCTTTGCTCCATGTAACAAAGAAACATTAAAACTGAAACATTTTGGTTGGTGGACAAAACAAGACATTCGAGAACATCATCATTTCAAGACGGATCGACTTTTTTTTTTACATTTTCTGACATTTTTATGGACCAAACGATTACTCGATTAATCGATGTGGTGTGGCAGCACTATCTTACACCGCTAATTACCGGAGACTTCTACTTTGATGCAACACAAGCTAGAGCACGCACACTGTTGTATCTCTCCTCCTGCTCCTGACTTACATGATTGCAAAAAATGTTCAGAAAACTGTCTTGGCGTGCGATATCTTTGAATAACGGCCAAAAAACAAACAAACATGTTTTGTGAGGTCGCAGTGACCCTCAGTTTTGGCCACCGAGCGTTTTATCAGTTCATCCTTGGAACCAAGTTAAAGTTTGAATGTACTGTTCTTGGTCACAGACAGGCTTGCATACAGAGCTGCGACTAACAAGGTTTTTCATAGCTGGTTAATCTCTCTGTCATTTTCTCGACTAATTGGTAAGTTGTCTGGTCCATAAATGTAAGAAAATACTAAAAGATGTTGTAAATGATGCTTTCAAATGTCGGCATTTATTCTCAAACAAAAATGAATGAGCTTTAATGACTTTTTTTGTGATATGGAGTAAAGAAAACATAATAATTGATTAATTACACGTCTACTTTGGGTCAAACAATCTGACAATTTTATACTGTGGCCAGACTACACATATAAAACATCATATTATGTTAAATATTTAGCTTTTAGAATGTGATTCATGCTACAAAAACAAAAAAAAACTTTGGACTGAGACCCGGCTACTGTCTCTGCCCCTTTTTCTCTCTTTCCATTGTCCCACAGACGGCCACTGTTTCTAATTACTCACTTCCTCTGTTACATAAAACACACACTCGCACATAAAATAAACACACACGTACACAAGCATGTGTGTGTGCACTCTCGCAAAATAATAGAGAAGCCTGAAGGACACTAAAGAAATAATACTCTGTATGAGTAAAGAGAGCAGAGGAGGGAAAAGGGAGGGAAGAAGGAAAGGAGAATATGAGTGTTTTAAACGACAGAGATGGAAGGGAGCGATTTGACGAGGAGAAGAAAAAAGAGAAAGGGGGGGAAGCGGAAGAAGGAAAGGCGGAGAGCCAATGTGTTTAAAGGAATACTTCACCAATTTGCATTTAGCTTTGTATTACTAGAATAGAGGTAGATTTATTTTTGAAAAATTGTGCTTCCCACACTTGGTCCTGTTAGCTTAACTGTTAGCAAAGATGGCGGACATTGTTTACATTCTGGGAACGAGGTCCCGTCCCCCCACGAGTGGGTCTAAAAAGTGCGGAATTAGTGTTGCAGTTTCAAGGCTCGGACCAAAAAATAAATACATTTTTAAAAAAAGAATGAAGATATTTCTCGACTCAGGGGAAACTGAGGTTGGGACACACCATTTTTCAAAAATACTGCCCCTATTCTAGTAATACAACGCTAAATTCAAATCGGTGAAGTATGTCTTTAAGAGGCTCTTGGCGACTCAGTTAATGAGCTCTTTTACTTCTCGTTTGTGTTGTTTATTCACACGATTCCTTCACACACTCTAACGCTTCACGCTAACTATTCTGTTCCGATGAGGAGAGAGAGGTGAAGTTTACTCAACTCCCCTGAGACGACAAGAAAAACAGGAAAAAATAAAGAGCCAACAGCGGGGTGTGACAATAATAAGTAAGGTGTATTCAAGTTACACATCTTGTTAACTATTGAATCTTCTGTCTGCGTCAGAAGATAATAAAATGAAACCGTTTCGTTAGCCAACAATTCCCAATTAACCGTCCTCTTAAAAGATGACGGCTTTCTTTAAGTTAAATACGTGAATTTGATTTAGTAATATAGCCTATAATAATATGTGACTTTTGTGTTGGGGTGTTAAGTTTTTATTGCAAGTAGCAACAGAGAAAAAAACAATATAATAATGAAAATCCACCGTCCATGACAATGATTTAACTTGTTCTGAATGACAGTCGAAAAAGACATTATATAAAGAAAGAAATACAGCAATTCCTCCTTCCTGGCTAAAAGACATTTCATTTAAGGTGTGCAGAGCAAACATTAAGAAGCCGCAGCACATGTCGTCTATTATATAACACACGGAAAATAACGACGACAAGTTCTCATGTATCACAGGAAGCTTCTTTAACTTCACAGGAAAGGAAAGAGGTTTTCTCAAAAAGATTTCTGTGGTTTTCACACATATTGTTAATCTATAAACGCACTGATGTGGCGGTGACAGCGAGGAGATTCAAACGTTTCAAACGTTTCATCAAATTTATCCTGCTGAAAAACGGTCCTGTAATATAAAAGTAGCACCAAATGCTACCCTAACCCGAATTTTTCCATAATCGCTTGGTCCATAAAATGTCAGAAAATGTTGATCAGTGTCTTTCAAACCTGGAAAGGATGGTGTTCTCAAACGACCTCGACCAAAAATGATTCCGTTTGAATGATTTCTTTGTTATATGGAGCAAAAAACGAGAAAATATTCACATTTAAGAAGCTGAAAAATCAGAAAACTTGCTTTTATTCCTCAAAAAACACTCAAAATAGTTAGTTATCGAGTAATAATCAATTCATTGAGTAATTGTTTCAGCCCTATGTGATTGTGACTGTCTTTTTTTTATTAAATTGTCTTTTTGATGATTTTAAAATGAATTTAAAGTATTTTTTACACATTTTTACTTCATTTCACTTTCGAATTAAGAAGCACAAAAATGTGTCTCGGGTTGGGTCTCAGTCTTTCCACATTCTGCCTCTACTCCCCGTCGATTCTATTACTTTCAAATACTTCCCATCAGTCGTGAGTGTAAAACAGCATGGATGTGAGCTGGCAAGTTTCCTGTGAATGGTTGACTTCCACTGCCACTCCATACACACACACACACACACACACACACACACACACACACACACACACACACACAGGGCGTTGCCCCCCCAAAAAAAAGGCCGGTGCCAACTCCTCAGACCCCCTTCACGGTGCGAATGAGTCATGTGTGCTCACAGACACATTTCTTCACAATGACCTGACTTGGCCTAAAATGACTTGCGGGTGCCAGAGCAGGAACTGTGA
This sequence comes from Solea solea, assembly GCF_958295425.1. NCBI lineage: Eukaryota > Metazoa > Chordata > Actinopteri > Pleuronectiformes > Soleidae > Solea > Solea solea. The sequence continues at coordinate 31,464,583 of NC_081136.1, read as the reverse complement.
AGGGGAGAGCGAGACAGATGGAGGGAAAAGACAGAAGATTAGAGAGAATAAGATTTTAAAAAAAATGCCAACAGGCCAGGGAATGAAAAAAAAAAGAAAAAAGGAGGTAAAGTGAGGTAAAAGACGGTCTCACCTAACCTACTTTCTGTCTCCAGGCTGAATAAGTCAGCATCACTATACTTCCCTGAAGCACTGAATAATTCACACACACACATTCTCTGTTTGAACCCTTCACTGAGCACTGATTGGTGGAACAGATGCTCTTCCTGCAGAAAACGGCAGAGGGGGGGGGGGGGGGCATTTTTCTTGCATGTGTGTGGTCAGGAAGTGAGAGGCTGTACCGACGGTCACCTTCCACGCCAACACACAGGCATACGCGAGCTAAAATAGGTCAAATCCATCTCCTGAACTGTGGGCATAACAGTGTGCGTCTCCTACAATGACAGTTCGATAACCTTGACCGAGTGACATTCTCATGTGTTTGTACCGTCCCAAATCAGAGCAGCGATTCACGTTCCACTGCCTTACGCGTCTTAAATGCATTATAAATGCATTTTTAAAGGGAATGGAGTAACGTGGAGCTGTTTCGCATGATATAATACATATATTTTATAATGGATAGAGGGGAGGAAAAGAGCGAGAGAGAGACGCGAGAGTCGCGACATGACATTGTGTACTTTCATTTATTGGACCACAATCTAAAATCCATTAGGTACGTGAGCAAAATGTGTATCACAGGAAGCTGCTTCTTCTACTTCAGAGGGTTGTGTTTGAGGTTGTTTTTTTTCTTTCAAAAAGATTGCTCTGGTTTTCACACATTTAAAGATAAGAATGCACAGAAGCCACCCACGCGGTACTGTTGTGGCCGCGCCAGCGCAAGGCTTTGAACACATGTTTTAAATGCATTGTACATATTTATAAAGTCAATATACTTCTTTGCTTTCTTGCTGATATTCAGATATAGATATAGATATAGATATACAGTGTGGGAAACTCTAGTCGAGTCCCACGAGCACACAGCACCAGACATTTGACATGTTTTCGTACATAAACAATAAGAATACATTTTGTGCTAATGAATGCCATGGCTATTTAGAAGGCGAAATTCTCCAGCCGTGAAACAAATATTCTTCTCCCATAAAGAGGAAACAAACAGTGCACAGCGTGACACAGCGAAAACATTGCTGCTCATTTTTATTTACCTTCTTAAAGTGAAGCATGTGATAAATGAGTTTTGATTATATCGGAGTTTAGATGTTTCTGTTTCCAAGAATCATCCGTATTGAAAATAGTTAATCGTCTACTCCCAACAAAGAAATGGTGCAGAAAATAACTGTGATAAAACAGGATACGGAGAACATGTCACCATGTCAGGTGTCCACTGCTACTCACACAAATATCAAATTAAGCACGATCGCAAAGGAAATAACAACAAACCACACCCTGACCGTATGTCTGAGTCAATAGTTCAAACTCTCTCACACACTCACACACACACACACGCACACACGCACACACGCACACACACACACACACACACACACACACACACACACACTCAATGTGCAGCCATTTCCTCTTCATGGTTACAGGCTAATATCGGTCAGTGGAGCACTGATATGGCGGAATCACTGCTCAAAGTCAAAGACTCAGCAGTTCACGATGACACGGCAGAAAAACAAAAAAAACAAATACAGTGCGAGTGATGTAATTAACTTGTGTATGAAGGTATGAAATTCATATAAAAAAAGAAGTGCCTGCAGGAAACCGCCTCAAACCCCCCCCAAGTCGTGCGTTTGTGTGATTGCACTGACTCGTACGGCTTCCTTTTCGCTGATGAGTCAGTGTGTTTGCGCCTTCATAACGTCAGCAGACAAAACAAAAACGGTAGGGAAAGGATGTAGGGTGGAATGTGAGAAAATCGTGAGGAAACCGATCACAGGCATTATGCACTTTTTTTTTTACGTAGACATAGAATAAAACAGCACTCATTTCATGAATTCACATTTTTCTTCAAATTCTCCTGATGAAAATGTGAATATTCGGTGGACGTGTGGATGAAACTCCCCATTTAATCATTATTTAAAGACAATTCTTGCTGCCATCCCATAATCAGCAATGCACGAGGAGTTGCTAATTCTCCACTCAGGTTATTTTATATGAAGAAGAGGGGATTAGAAGAAGAAGAAGAAGAAGAAAAAGAGGGCCAGCCGAGACAAAAACCATGAATTATGTGACGGAACATTGGTCCACTCCACACATACCTCGCACTTTCATCTGACACCGTGTTTGTTTCTCCTGGGAGCGTTTACGTACCATTATAATTTATTCTCTGAATTTATTTCCAGGTGACATTTACAACAATTTTTCCAGTTTCACTAGGTGCAAAAACCTTTTTTTTGGGCCAGATCTTGGTACTTTCCATTTCAGCTTTTCCGCTCCATTTTTGAATGTGCAAATTAAGAAAAAAAAAATGCTCACAAAAACATCATGATGGAAACAAACTGAAAAACTTCCCGCCCTACGGAGAGTCGGAGGCAAGAAAGGGGAGAGTTCCAAAGATTTCATGGACAAGGAGACAAAATAAAACAAGACGCAAAACATAAACACGCTTGCTGTTGTCACAAAACTTTTACAAGGGGTTTGAAAAATGTCCTGAAAAGACGCCGACCCCCCACCAGCTTTAATCACAGCTGACCACTGTGAGACTTCCTGCGTCGACAAGACCGACATAATTTCAC